>NC_036843.1:14142108-14189183 GCF_002910315.2 Salvelinus sp. IW2-2015 | reverse complement strand
ATTGAATTAATGCAAAGAAACCACTACAAAAGGACACCAATAAGAAGAAAAACTTGCTTGGGCCAGAAACACAGGCAATGAACATTAGACCGGTGGAGTAGGTGAACGGATGATCTCCGCATGTGTGATTCCCACCATGAAGCATGGAGGAGATGGTATGGGGTGCTTCGCTGTTGACACTCAGTGATTTTTATTTAGAATTTAAGGCACACTTAACCAGCATGGCTACCACAGCATTCTGCAGTGATACTTCATCCCATCTTATTTGCGCTTACTGGGACATCATTTGTTTTTCAACAGAACAATGACCCAAAACACACCCCTAAGCTTGTGTAAGGGGAGTGATGGTGCTGCATCAGATGACCTGGCCCCCACAATCACCCGACCTCAATCCAATTGAGATGGTTTGGGATGAGTTGGAACGTAGAGTGAAGGAAAAGCACCAACCAGTGCTTAGCATATGTGGGAACTCCTTAAGACGTTGGAAAAGCATTCCAGGTGAAGCTGGTTGAGAGAATGCCAAGAGTGTGCAAAGTGTGGCTACTTTGATATATATATATACACTGCTCAAAAAAATAAAGGGAACACTTAAACAACACAATGTAACTCCAAGTCAATCACACTTCTGTGAAATCAAACTGTCCACTTAGAAGCAACACTGATTGACAATAAATTTCACATGCTGTTGTGCAAATGGAATAGACAACAGGTGGAAATTATTGGCAATTAGCAAGACACCCCAATAAAGGAGTGGTTCTGCAGGTGGTGACCACAGACCACTTCTCAGTTTCCTATGCTTCCTGGCTGATGTTTTGGTCACTTTTGAATGCTGGCGGTGCTTTCACTCTAGTGGTAGCATGAAACGGAGTCTACAACCCACACAAGTGGCTCAGGTAGTGCAGCTCAACCAGGATGGCACATCAATGCGAGCTGTGGCAAGAAGGTTTGCTGTGTCTGTCAGCGTAGTGTCCAGAGCATGGAGGCGCTACCAGGAGACAGGCCAGTACATCAGGAGACGTGGAGGAGGCCGTAGGAGGGCAACAACCCAGCAGCAGGACCTCTGCCTTTGTGCAAGGAGGACCACTGCCAGAGCCCTGCAAAATGACCTCCAGCAGGCACAAATGTGCATGTGGCTGCTCAAACGGTCAGAAACAGACTCCATGAGGGTGGTATGAGGGCCCGACGTCCACAGGTGGTGGTTGTGCTTACAGCCCAACACCGTGCAGGACGTTTGGCATTTGCAGAGAACACCAAGATTGGCAAATTCGCCACTGGCGCCCTGTGCTCTTCACAGATGAAAGCAGGTTCACACTGAGCACATGTGACAGACGTGACAGAGTCTGGAGACGCCGTGGAGAACGTTCTGCTGCCTGCAACATCCTCCAGCATGACCGGTTTGGCGGGGGTCAGTCATGGTGTGGGGTGGCATTTCTTTGGGGGGCCGCACAGCCCTCCATGTGCTCGCCAGAGGTAGCCTGACTGCCATTAGGTACCGAGATGAGATCCTCAGACCCCTTGTGAGACCATATGCTGGTGCGGTTGGCCCTGGTTCCTCCTAATGCAAGACAATGCTAGACCTCATGTGGCTGGAGTGTGTCAGCAGTTCCTGCAAGAGAAGGCATTGATGCTATGGACTGGCCCGCCCGTTCCCCAGACTTGAATCCAATTGAGCACATCTTGGGACATCATGTCTCGCTCCATCCACCAAGCCACGTTGCACCACAGACTGTCCAGGAGTTGGCGGATGCTTTAGTCCAGGTCTGGGAGGAACCCTCAGGAGACCATCCGCCACCTCATCAGGAGCATGCCCGACGTTGAAAAAAGTATTTAATAAGAATATTTCATTCATTCAGATCTAGGATGTGTTATTTTAGTGTTCCCTTAATTTTTTTGAGCAGTGTATATATATATTGATTTAACACTTTTTTTGGTTACTACATGAGTCCATATGTGTTATTTCCTAGCTTTGATGTCTTCACTATTATTCTACAATGTAGAAAATTGTCAAAATAAAGAAAAACCCTTGAATGAGTATGTGTGTCCAAACATTTGACTGGTACTGTATGTATATATGCTAAGTTAGAGTAGATGTTAGTCATACACGTTGGTTATGACAATTTTCTATCCACAATCGTGAAATTAATTTGTACTACACGTGCATACAGTTCCTTTGAGCAGGATGCTATCTGCTACAGAGTTTATATCACAAAAAATGTTTGACCTTTTCTAATTGAGAGTCTAACTGTCCCCCTCTCAACACCTCCCATCTGCTGAAGTTTCCGGAGGAGACAGAAATGGATCTGTTGTCTATCACCATTGATGAGCGACCCCATCCTCATCTTCATCACCTTCATAATTTCCCATCCATTAGCGAAGGGCCCCACTCAGTTTTCAGTGCCCCTGCCACCCCTGCCGTCTTTTCACCTGGCATTCCCTTCCAGCACGACGACATGCGCCGCGACGAGCTCTCCTCCTCTTCCTCAGAGGATTCCGACAAGGAGGAAGAGTTTGACCGCAAGAGGACTTCCTGCTACGTCAGGAGGCCTGTGTGAGTCCTCTAACATTACTGTTTATTTGGCCTGTTTCTTGGACCCAGATTAAGCCTACTCTTGGACTAAAAAGCATGCTCAATGGAGAATAATAATTCAAACAATTTATTATTTTATTCCTCCTGTTTTTGTGCCTGCTGAACCCCTAATGACCCTGCTTTCCTCTCTGTGTCACAGCCAACCACCACACAGGAAGCCATCGGGCTTCGCCGCCGTCAGCCAGCTGTTCAGCGAGCGCTGGCCCAGCACGCCCACCAATCGCAGCCTCATGAGCTCGGTCACCGAGAGGAACATCGACTTTGAGCTGGACGTGCGCGTGGAGATTGACAGCGGCAAGTGTGTCCTGCACCCCACTACCCAGCAGCCGGAGAACGAGGATGTCTCCTTCAGAAGGTACGGCACCTGAACCCTAGGGATCTTCTAACTATTTTGATATATATATAGAGACCTATGCCTTATTATAATCTAGACAAGTTATAAAGCATTATACCTGCAGGCTTTAAGTAAAGTGTTACCAAAGTTTCTTAGTCAAAGAATGCTATGTAACCAAAGTGTTCCTACTCCTCCTGTACTGTAGGAGTTGTGACCGCAGCTCCAGGAGTCTGGACCAGGAATCTCCACCCAAGAAGAAGAAGCTCCAGCCCACCTATACCTCCACCACCCAGCTCCTGGCCGGGAAGAAGGTGCCCTCCTCTCTGCAGACCAAATCCAGTGACCTGGAGACCACTGTCTTTTACATTCCGGGAGTAGATGTCAAGGTCGGTTATTTTGTTTTCAGGCCATTACTGGTTTGTTTCCCTCTAGCTATGGAATGGTGTAAATAATGAGTTTAAATGATGACCCATCAATCGGATGCATTAAATGGTAGGAACTATATTGCCGTTGATGACCTAAGAGTTCAACTATTCTGATGCAAAACCATTTTTCAATTTCCTCCAACCCCAGTTGCACTACAACTCCAAGACCATAAAGACCGAGTCGCCTGATGCCTCGCGCGGATCCTCCCTCCCCCGCACCCTCTCCAAAGAATCCAAGCTGTATGGTATGAATGATAGCGGCCCTCACAACCCTTCCAATGCTGGCCAAAGCAAGACTAACTCGCTCCTTCCTCCCCCATCCCCACCTCTACCATCAGGTACTGAGAGCTCTCATCATTACCTGCATGCCCTTTCGCCTTCTGTGTTGACCCGCAGTAGAGCGCCACGTCTCCATCGTGCCCATAGACATCCTTAATCAACCCACCCATTAAAATCTAATGCATGCTCAAGCTGTCTTGTCCAAGGCTTTGATCTGTGAATGTTGAAGACGGTGGTAATTTCTGTGTTGGAATGTTTTAAGATCCGGTTTGATTTCATTCCGTTTCAAACACTTAGTGGGTGAGTGGACAGACGCAGAGTGGCTGTTTTTCTAAACGCTGTTGCAAAGTTATTCTCCAGAGGAAAGAAAACATACAGTGGCAAGAAAAAGTATGTGAACCATTTGGAATTACCTGGATTTCTGCATAAATTGGTCATCAAATTTGATCTAATCTTCAGCTAAGTCACAACAATAGACAAACATAGTGTGCTTAACCTCTCTAGTACAAGTGGAACGCTAGCGTCCCACCTCGACAACAGCCAGTGAAATTGCAGGGCGCCAAATTCAAAACAACAGAAATCCCATAATTAAAATTCCTCAAACATACAAGTATTATAAACCATTTTAAAGATAAACTTCTTGTAAATCCAACCACAGTGTCCGATTTCAAAAAGGCTTTACGGCGAAAGCACACTTTGCGATTTATGTTAGGTCAAACTCTAGCTACAGAAACCCATACAGCCATTTTCCAGCCAAGGAGAAGGCTCACAAAAGTCAGAAATAGCATTAAAATTAATCACTTACTTTTGATGATCTTCATCTGGTGGCACTCCCAGGTCTCCATGTTAGACAATAAATGTTTGTTTTGTTCGATAATGTCCCTCTTTATGACCAAAAACCTCCTTTTTTGTTTGCGCGTTTTGTCCAGTAATCCGAATGCACAAGTCCAGACGAAAAGTCAAAAAAAAAAGTTCAATAAAAGTTAGTAGAAACATGCCAAACGATGTTTAAAATCAATCCTCCGGTTGTTTTTGTCATATATAATCAATAATATTTCAACCGGACAAAAGCTTTGTCAATAGGAAAGAAGAAACAAGAAAAGCGCGTTCCCGATCAGGCTGATGTCTGGAAATTTCCACTGGCCTCTCATTGAAAGTGCTGTATCTCCCTCATTTTTCAGAGTAAAAGCCTGAAACAATGCTTAAAGACTGGCCACATGTAGAAGAAGCCATAGAGCTCGCGAACTGGGTCCTAAGTCTTTGTATGGTGGATAGGCTTTCAATGGAAAACAGCCTTTCAAAATAATAGGACTTCCTGGTTGGATTTTCCTTGCGTTTTTGCCTGCCATATCAGTTCTGTTATACTCACAGACATTATTTTAACAGTTTTGGAAACTTTAGAGTGTTTTCTATCCAAATCTACTAATTATATGCATATCCTAGCTTCAGGCAGTTTAATTTGGGCACGCTTTTCAGTGAAGTTAAACTAATAACACACAAATTATTGTATTTTTCTTGTCTACATTGAATACATAATTTAAACATTCACAGTGTAGGTTGGGAAAAGTATGTGACCCCTAGGCTAATGACTTCTCAAAGTTAATTGGAGTCAGGAGTCAGCTAACCTGGAGTCCAATCAATGAGATGTGATGTGAACCATGCCTCGAACAAAAGAGATCTCAGAAGACTTAAGAATTGTTGACTTGCATAAAGCTGAAAAGGGTTACAAAAGTATCTCTAAAAGTCTTGATGTTCATCAGTCCACGGTAAGACAAATTGTCTATAAATGGAGAAAGTTCAGTACTGTTGCTACTCTCCCTAAGAGTGGCCATCCTGCAAAGATGACTGCAAGAGCACAGCACAGAATGCTCAATGACGTTCATCTCTAATCCTAGAGTGTCAGCTAAAGACTTACAGAAAAGAAGGCACAGCACGCTAACATCAAAACCTCATCCCAACTTTATTGTATGGTGGAGGGAGCGTCATGGTTTGGGCTGCTTTGCTGCCTCAGGGCCTGGACAGCTTGCTATTAACAGAAAAATGAATTCCCAAGTTTATCGAGACATTTTGCAGGAGGATGTTAGGCTATCTGTCCTCCAATTGAAGCTCAACAGAAGTTGGGTGATGTAACAGGACTATGACCCAAAACACAGAAGTAAATCAACAACAGAATGGCTTCAACAGAAGAAAATACTCCATCTGGAGTGGCCCAGTCAAAGTCCTGACCTCAACCGATTGAGATGTTGTGGCATGACCTCGAGAGCAGTTCACACCAGACATCCCAAGAATATTGCTGAACTGAAACAATTTTGTAAAGAGGAATGATCCAAAATTCATCCTGACCGTTTTGCAGGTCTGATCCGCAACTACAGAAAACGTTTGGTTGAGGTTATTGCTGCCAATGGAGGGTCAACCAGTTATTAAATCCAAGGGTTCGCATACTTTTTCCACCCCGCACTGTGAATGTTTACACGGTGTGTTCAATAAAGACATGAAAATGTATAATTGTTTTTTTATTAGTTTAAGCAGACTGTTTGTATATTGTTGTGACCTAGATGAAGATCAGATCAAATTTTATGACCAATTTATGCAGAAATCCAGGTATTTCCAAAGGGTTCACATACTTTTTCTGGACACTGTAACATGTAGACCCAAAAAGTAAATGAAAGCACAAGATCTTATTTCTTAACTTTTTGGTTTTATTTCCTTGTGAGCGAAAAACATTTGTTAAATCTGTCCCAATATCTGTTTCACTTTGTGTTTTCACTCTCTTACCAATGTTGGTTGGTGTAGTGAAGCCTTGTGTGTGTGTGTGTGTGACCCTGTCCAAACTCCAATCATGTCTCCCCTGCAGCCAAAGGCAAGGGCAGTGGTGGGGTGAAGACAGCCAAGCTGTATGCCTGGGTGGCCCTCCAGACCCTCCCAGAAGAGATGGTCATAAGCCCTTGTCTTCTGGACTTCCTGGAGAAAGCCTTGGAGACCATTCCCATCACACCGGTGGAAAGGAACTATACTGGTATGTAGGGTCATTCCATTGCAAATACATCACCTGTTCACCTCACCTCTTTGGATTTTAATTGTACAAAACATCCATAAATGTTTGCTGGACCTAAAACATCAACAACTTACAAAACCGTTGCTCAAAGCTGACCCCTTTTTGTCTCTGTGTGTCTCAGATCTGAACTCCCAGGAGGAGGACTTAGGCCAGTTTGATCCAGTGGAGCCCCTGGAGGAGTCCACCACATCCCTGGTGTCCTCATCCACCTCTGCCTACTCCTCCTTTCCTGTGGACGTGGTGGTTTATGTCAGAGTACAGGTAACCTACCTCCGTCTGCCCGCCTTACTGTGGCCCCCATAGCTCAGTTCATGTCACTCTGTTCTCCATTGTACAATATGAGTATGTTTTGCTGTCATAATGTCCAATCCCTGAGACACCACACTCAAAGTAATGACGTTTTCAAATTCTATTCTAATATGACTCAATGTCTCTAGCCCTCTCAGATCCGCTTCAGCTGCTTGCCCATGTCCAGAGTGGAGTGTATGCTGAAACTGCCATCTCTAGACCTGGTATTCTCCTCTAATCGCGGTGAAATGGAGATCCCATCCAGCACCCAACCTACCGACAGCCCACATACACCCTCCTCCACCCCCCCGAGCCTACACATCCTCAAACCACCCCCTGGCAAAGGAGGTATAGATAGCAACACTCCAATGCACCTGTAAAGCAACTTCTAGGTGTGTGAGTGGATGAATTTTGTTTTCTAAGCCTATCTGGTCCATAATAAAACCTCTTTGATCTAACCTCCAGGTCCCTCTCCATCTCTGGGTAGCCCTCTGGGCCGAACCCATCACAGCAGCAGCCAGTCAGACCTCACCGCCCCCCCCAGCAACTCCTCAGGGCTCAGCTTCACTGCCTGCATGTCAGACTTCTCCCTCTACGTGTTCCACCCTTACGGGGCAGGGAAACAGAAATCTGCTGTCACAGGGCAGGCACCAGGCCCAGGACCTCTAGGTATGGAAAAGTTTAGTGGAAAGTTTCTCAACTTTAACATTTCTCATGTATATTCTAATATTCTATAGCAATTTGAATGTTTTTGTGGGTTTTTTCGGAGTAGATGGTCGGGTGCCGGAACATTGACCCGAAACTAAGCCCATTTCATTCCTTTATTACATTGAGACACGATCACATTTCCTTATTTATTCATGGTAATACTTGGGAACAGATTTTTTAAATTAAACTTATTCTTAACTGATTTTTATTATTTCTTTACCTAAGACTAAAATCCTAAAAAAATATAGACAGTGCCTTCAGAAAGTATTCACACCCCTTGACTTTGTCCACATTTTGTTGTTACAGCCTAAATTTAAAATTAATCAAATTGAGATTTTGTGTCACTGGCCTACACACAATACCCAAGAATTTTTAAGTGGAATTATGTTTTTAGAATTTTTTACAAATTAATAAAAAATGAAAAGCACAAATGTCTTGAGTCAATAAGTATTGAATCCCTTTGTTATGGCAAGCATAAATAACTTCAGGAGTAAAAATGTGCTTAACAAGTCACATAATAAGTTACACTCTGTGTAAGTTACTCACTCTGTGTGCAATAATAGTATTTAACATGCTTTTTGATTACAGCATCTATGTACCTCTCACACACAATTATCTGTAAGGTCCCTCAGTCGAGCAGTGACTTTCAAACACAAATTCAACCACAAAGACCAGGGAGGTTTTCCAATGCCTTGCAAAGGAGGGAACCTATTCGTAGATTAAAAAATAAATAAAATACATTAAATATCCCTTTGAGCATGATGAAGTTATAAATTACTCTTTGGTTGATGTATCAATACATCCAGTCACTACAAAGATACAGGCATCCTTCCTAACGAGAGGAAGGAAACTGCTCAGGGATTTCACCATGAAGCCAGTGGTGGCTTTAAAACAGAGTTGAAAGGCTGTGATGGGAGAAAATGTGGGATGGATCAACAACATTGTAGTTACTCTACAATACTAACCTAAATGACAGAGTGAAAAGAAGGAAGCATGTACAAAAAAAAATGTAATCCAAAACATGCATCCTGTTTGCGTTAAAGTAAAACTGCAACAAAAAAAAATGAAGATAAATTAACTTTATGTCCTGAGTACAAACTCTTATGTTTGGGGCCAATCCAACATAACACATTACTGAGTGCCACTCTTCATATTTTCAAGCATGGTGGTGGCTGCATCATGTTATGGGTATGCTTGTCATCGGCAAGGACTAGGGAGTTTAAGATAAAAATAAACGGAATAGATCTAAGCTCAGGCAAAATCCTAGAGGAAAACCTGGTTCGGTCTGCTTTCCAACAGACACTGGGAGCCAAATTCACTCATAACACAAGGCCAAATATACATTGGAGTTGCTTACCAAGATGACATTGACTTTTCCTGTGGCCTGGTTACATTTTTTACTTAAATCGTCTTGAAAATCAATGCCAAGACTTGAAAATGGCTATCTAGCAAGGATCAACAACCAACTTGACAGAGCTGGAAGAATATATTTTAAAAAATAATTAGCAAATATTGTACAATCCAGGTGTGCAAAGCTCTTTAGAGACTTACCCAGAAAGACTCTCAGCTGTATGTCGCCACCAAAGGCGATTCTAACATGTATTGACTCAGTGGTGAGAATGAGATATTTCTGTATTTCTTTTTCAATAAATTGTGTAGATGGGTGAGAACTTTTTTTTAAATCCGTTTTAAATTCAGGCTGTAACACAACAAATGTGGAATAAGTCAAGGGATATGAATACTTTCTGAAGACACTAATTAGCATCATAAAATCCCCATAAAAATCTGTCAGTTTAAACTAGAGATATCTATATTTTTTTTGCATTTGATACGGGTATCTCAATCCACCGCATCCGCCGACGTTGCACTTCCGCATCTGTGGTGACAGAGCTAGAGCAGTGTTTGTCAGATCATGAGACATCCCGAAAATCGGTCTTCTCTCAAAATCGTCTGTAGCGTCCAAACGGTTTGGCCTACAAACTATTATGGACCCTATGGAAAGATGACTCTCACGAACACAATAGTTCATTTTGCTGTACGACCCCCACAAGCATCTTGGGACTTGTCTGAAGTCGGTACAGTCGGCTTCCTTATCCCCTGTTCTATAGCCCATGTTTAGTCCTGTGCATTATATTGCAGTGAAGTCTACCAACTACGCTGTGCAGCATGCCTTATAGTAATAGTGTACTTTCACAGCAGGCTTGTTCGGTCTTCCATCAGTTCAATGTGTAGCATTAAAACAGCGCTATGAAATGTCGCCTCATTGCTGTTCTTTCCTTTAAGGTACAGTGGATGAGGAGCCGTCCTCTGTGACTGGGAGGAAGGATTCCCTCAGCATCAATCTGGAGTTTGTCAAGGTCAGCCTGTCCAGAATGAGACGCACCGGAGGACCAACCTTTATCGAGAGTTTTATACCCGGCAAGGGGGGCAAGATGGACACCACCCTCATCAATATCTCAGGTGCCTTATCTGCTCTTGAAACGGGGTTAATGGTTGGACACTGTCTAACCTGAGCTCAATCTTTGGTCTTCAAAATGGGAATGTCATTTATATCTTGACAATGAAGCTGATCCATTTTGACATTTCAATTCCCCTGCCAAGATGGTTGAATCCACAGACACTGGTATTCCTGGCCAACTTTGAATGTTTTCTCTCTCTTAGCTGTGTGTGACATCGGCTCTGCCTCCTTCAAGTATGACATGCGGAGGCTGAGTGAAATCCTGGCCTTCCCCAGAGCCTGGTACCGCCGCAGCATCGCCCGACGCCTCTTCCTAGGAGACCAGACCATCAACATGCCAACAGGTAGAAACACAACTCCTCGATAGGCCTTTGAGTCCTGAGAGTGTAATTTTCCTTGTGTAATAAATTATCAACATTTTTACTTCTGACTGGGTTTATTTCCTAGTTACTCTGTTTTCTCTCACTCTCCGACTCTGTTAATGTCAGTCCCTTTAAAACCGTAGGAATGTTTTCCCCAAACCTGTGTTGTTTTCAAAACATGCCCTTTACCTGAACCTGCTTCTCTCCTCCAGCCTCGGGTCCAGCCACCCCAGACTCTGTAGAGAACATGGCCCAACACCTGTCACCAGAGTCCAGCCGTAAAGCCTACTGGAGGACCTGGGACGGTAGCACTGGGCAGCACATGCCCCAGTCCCCCAACGTGTTCTCAGACCACTCCACTGGGAGCAACATGTCCCCCGGGGGCCTGTCCTCCCACCTCAAGTCCCCGGCCCCCGGACGCACCAGGAGTGTCTCCGATTCCTCTGCCCCCAGAAGAGGTACCAACTCAAAAATGAGTGCTCAGCATCATCAAGGAACACTATCTAATTAAACCTGTGTTAATGTCATTTATTTTAGCTTAGTATGGAGATTATTTTCACAAGCTAGACTTAAAATGCAGTTAGAATGATGAATGAATACTATATCCCTCATTAAGACTGAGAATAACTTTGTCCGTAATAACTTTGCCCGCAAAACACCAGTCTCAACGTCAACACTGAAGAGGCGACTCCGGAATGCTGCCCTTCTAGGCAGAGATCCTCTGTCCAGTGTCTGTGTTCTTTTGCCCATCTTAATATTTTATTTTTATTGGCCAGTCTGAGATATGTCTTTTTCTTTGCAAATCTGCCTAGAAGGCCTCTCAAACTAGACACTCTAATGTACTTGTCCTCTTGCTCAGTTGTGCACCGCGGCCTCCCACTCTTCTTTCTATTCTGGTTAGAGACGGTTGGCGCTGTTCTGTGAAGGGAGTAGTACACAGCGTTGTACAAGATCTTCAGTTTCTTGGCAATTTCTCGCATGGATTAGCCTTCATTTCTCAGAACGAGAATAGACTGACGAGTTTCAGAAGAAAGTTATTTGTTTCTGGCCATTTTGAGCCTGTAATCAAACCCACAAATGCTGATGCTCCAGATACTCAACTAGTCTAAATAAGACCAGTTGTATTACTTCTTTAATCAGTACAACAGTTTTCAGCTGTGCTAACATAATTGCAAAAGGGTTTTCTAATGATCAATTAGCCTTTAAATAAAATTATAAACTTGGATAAGCTAACACAACGTGCCATTGGAACACAGGAGTGATGGTTGCTGATAATGGGCCTCTAAATGCCTATGTAGATATTCCATTCAAAATCAGCCATTTCCAGCTAGAATAGTCATTTACAACATTAACAATGTCTACGCTGTATTTCTGATCAATTTGATGTTATTTTAATGGACAAAAAATTTGCTTTTCTTTCGTAAACAAGGACATTTCTAAGTGACCCCAAACTTTTGAATGGTAATGTATTTCCCTCCCATACAGATTCTGTGAACAAGACGTCCACACCATCGTTCAATAAGAGCGGCAAGGCAGCCGGCCCCCAGGGGACCCCGTGGGAGACACTAGTGGTGTTCGCCATCAACCTGAAGCAGCTCAACGTCCAGATGAACATGAGCAATGTCATGGGCAACAACACGTATGTCTTCCTTTTACCCCTCCCACTCAACACACTATACTCTACACACTAGGAGCCAGTTTCCCAGACACAGATTTAAGTCTATTCCTTATAATTCATATCAGCATATTACTTAATGTCTATATCTGACTACCTATAAAAACATAACACAATCCGACATATAACCCTTACCAAAAGTATGATTCTAAACATTGAAATATTTCTGTTGAAACATACCATGTCTCATAGAAAGCAGATGTTGATTATTCATGAGGAGGTGGGTGGAACTAACTTTTTGCTCTTGTTTACCTCTAGTTGGACCACCAGTGGGCTGAAGAGTCAGGGTCGTCTGTCAGTGGGTAGTAACAGAGACAGAGAAATCAGCATGTCCGTGGGTCTGGGCCGCTCCAAACTGGACTCTAAAGGCGGCGTGGTGGGTGGCAATATAGATGTCAACACCCTGGAGATGGTCTGTAAGTACAGGGATGGGGAATCATGTATTATGCCACTGGCATGTACTGTTTTTGTGCGATTCCAAAACACATTGTTATGGATGTCAAAGATTGAACTCTGGCCTCGGGCTTGGTGTTTTTAAATGATAAATGCATCCAGCTCTAACTTAAATATCCCTGTCAAACGAGTAGAACTTGAAATCCCTCTGCCGATCCTAACAACACATGTTTGTTGAAGCCCACATCTCGGAGCACCCCAACCAGCAGCCCAGCCATAACATCCAGATCACCATGGGTTCCACGGAGGCCCGTGTGGACTACATGGGCTCCAGCATCCTCATGGGCGTCTTCAGCAACGCAGACCTGAAGCTTAAGGATGAGTGGAAGGTCAACCTGTGCACTGTGGAGACAAGCCTATCAGAGAAAAGGTAAATAAGCTAGCCTAGCCTACCAGAGAAAATGTATAGCTATAACACCTCTGGAAGCTACATTCTTGTATGTTCTCATTCTCCCTCTGTCCCTCTTCTCATATTATTTGTTCCTATTTTTTTACCTCTCTTTCTACCTATCCCTCCTTCTCTCCAGTAAGATATTTGTCCAAGGGGACTTGCAGTGGGATATCTTCCAGGTGATCATCTCGCGCTCCACTACCCCCGACCTCATCAAGATTGGGTTGAAGCTGCAGGAGTTTTTCACCCAGCAGTTTGACACAAGCAAACGAGCATTGTCCACATGGGGTCCAGTCCCCTACCTGCCCCCCAAGGCACCGGTCATCAACATTGAGAAAGGTGCTGCAGAGCTGTGTAAGTATCCATTGTGACTGGGTTCCCGGGTTCAAGTAAATGGACTGTTTTTTATCTGAAGGCTCATCCACTCTTTCCGTCCCTTTCCCCCTCTATTGCCATTGCACCTTCCGGCTCTCTCCCTTTCTCTCTCCTAGACATGGATGCGGCCCACCATCGACACTGGCCTGGAGTTCTGAAGGTGATCGCCGGGTGCCACATCTCCCTCTTCCAGATGCCTCTTCCAGAAGACGCAGTGCAACTGGGTGGCTCCATTAGTCTCCATGGCAACCACATGACCCTGGCCTGCTTCCACGGGCCCAACTTCCGCTCCAAGTCCTGGGCCTTATTCCACCTGGAGGAGCCCAACATAGCTTTTTTGACTGAGGCTCAGAAGATATTGGAGGACGGTAAGGCTTTCAAGAGACTGAGAGGAGGGATGGGGAATTTTGATTTATTTGGGTAAAGAACTATACAACAATATGTACAGTGTCTTCCCAGAGGATAGGACTTAAGTGTTTTAATTGATACTTTTGTTTCCAAAGTGGTCCTCAATGGTAAAAATCAAACATCTAATGATCAAAGACTAGAAAAAATTATGAACAACTACATTACATTCATATAGGCATACAAAGTGGCACATCATCCCTAAGCAAGTTAAGCCCTAAATACCTCTAACCTCAACCTATTTTCTATCCAATCAGGCTCCACTGATGAGTCCACCTACATCGTGCAGACGTTGGCTTTTAATCTGGGTCACAACACTATGGAAACCAAACCCTGCGGGGCGCTAGAGAGCCCCATGGCCACCATCACCAAAATCACCCGTCGCCGGCACGAAAACCCGCCTCACGGAGTAGCCACGGTCAAAGAGTGGTTCAACTACGTAACTGCCATGAGGAATGAGGGTAAAGGGTACTAAATACTACCAATGTCAAATTCAAGGTCTATTGTTTCCTTTGACCCAATGTTATTCAAGACCTCTGCCTCATTCTAATGTATCCTGTTCCCCAGAACTGAACCTCTTGCGCAACGTACACGCCAACAACCCAGAGAGCGGGGCGGCCGCCAAGAGTTCAAGCCTGCTCAGCAGCTTCAGCGGCTCTTCTAGCTACAACCACGAGACGGAGACAATCTTCGCCCTTCCCAGGATGCAGCTGAATTTCAGCTCCAAAAACTTTCAGGATCCCGAGGAACCCTCCTTGACTGGTAGGCTCAGTTGAGTTATACACTGAGTGTACAAAACATTGAGTTGCTCCCCCCCACCCCTTTGCCCTCAGAACAGCCTAAATTCGTCAGGGCATTGACTCTACAAGGTGTCTAAAGAGTTCCACAGGGATGCTGGCCAATGTTGACGCCAATGCTTCCCACAGTAGTTGTGTAAAGTTGGCTGGATATCCTTTGGGTGATGGCCCATTCATGATACACACGGTAAACTGTTGAGTGTAAAACCCAGCATCGTTGCAGTCCTTCACACACTCAAACCGGTGTGCCTGGCACCTACTACCATACCCTGTTCAAAGGCACTTAACCCATAAGAGTCTAAGTCGGGGGGGGTCTACTAAGCTATATGGAATTGTTTTAAGAAGGTCATCCCAAGGATCATTTAGCTATTTGATTTAGAATTTTTAATACCCCTTGAAAATGTATAAAAATTATTTTTGGCCTTTATTAGCCCATACAAACACATTGAATAACAGATTCACTGCATGGAAGAACAGTCCCCAAAATATCTAAAGGAAGTTTCTAACATATATCTGAGAGACACTACAAGACCAAAAGTATATGTGGACACCTGCTCATCGTACATCACGTTCCAAAATAATGGGAATTAATAATGAGTTGGTCCCCTATTTGCTTCTATAACAGCCTCTACACTTTTGGGAAGGTTTTCAACTAGATGTTGGAACATTGCTGCGGGGATTTGCTTCCATTCAGCCACAAGTATTAGTGAGGTCGGGCACTAATGTTGGGCGATTAGGCCTGGCTCGCAGTCAGCGTTCCAATTCATCCCAAAGGTGTTCGATTGTCATGCTGAAACAGGAAAGGACCTTCCTCAAACTGTTGCCACAAAGTTGGAAGTAAAGAATTGTCTAGAATGTCATTGTATGCTGTAGCGTTAAGATTTCCCTTCACTGGAACTAAGGGGCCTGAACCATGAAAAACAGCCCCAGACCATTATTCCTCCTAGACCAAACTTTACAGTTGGCACTATGCATTGGGGCAGGTAGCGTTCTCCTGGCATCCACCAAACCCAGATTCGTCGGTCAGACTGCCAGATGGTGAAGCGAGATTCATCACTCCAGAGAACGCATTTCCACTGCTCCAGAGTCGAATCGCAGTGAGCTTTACACCACTCCAGCTGAACTTTGGTATTGTGCATGGTGATCTTAGGCTTGTGTGCAACTGCTCCTGACAAACAGTTGTTGTGCTGACATTGCTTCCAGAGTTTGGAACTCGTTAGTGAGTGTTGCAACCGAGGACAGCACCCGGTGGTCCCGTTCTGTGAGCTGGCTGAGCCGTTGTTGCTCCTTGACGTTTCCACTTCACAAAAAATAACAGCACTTACAGTTGACCGGGACAGCTCTAGCAGGGCAGAAATTTGACAAACTGACTTTTTGGAAAGGTGGCATCCTATGACGGCGACACGTAGAAAGTCACTGAGCTCTTCAATAAGGCCATTCTGCTGCCAATGTTTGTCTATGGAGATTGCATGGCTGTGTGCTCAATTTTATACACCTGTCAGCAACCAGTGTGGCTGAAATTGCTGAGTCCACAAATTTGAAGGTGTCCACATACTTTTGTGTGTGTAGATATATATCTATCTTTATATATATCTATCTTTGTTGGAAAGCAAGGTAACGACACTATTGTTTCCCATCCGTTTCAGACTCCAACAGTAAGCCTAAGGTGGAGTGCAGCCTGGTTACTGAATTCACCGACCACATCTGTGTCACCATGGACGCAGAGCTCATCATGTTCCTGCATGACCTGGTCTCTGCCTACCTGAAAGAGAAAGAGAAGGGTGAGAGCACCTGAAATGTCAACAGCAGCAGCACACTACATTGCACAACCTAGAACAATTAACTGTACTTTACATTAGATTAGAGCACTGAACTATATATAGAAAATAAGAGCAACAAAGGTACAACTAAAATAGAATTTCAGTTGAAGGTGCTGTTTGATTGCGGAACTAAAAAAAAAGGAGAACCAAGGCACTCTTTATAGTTTCTCTCCCTCTCTCCCTTCCCTGGTCTGAAGCCCTTTTCAACCCCCGGATGTTTGCCACTCGGCCTGGTCAGAAGAGCCCAACGGCCCTTAATGATGAGAACTCCACAGACAAGGAGGATGGCATCAACTACACTACGGTGGACTGGAGAGAATTCATGTGCAACACCTGGCAGCTGGAGCCCACGCTCAGGTAAACCAGACCCCTTCCCTCAGACCCAATATATGCCACTATGTAGACACTTTTATCCAAACTAACAGTACAGTAAGTGCATACATTTGTAGTATGTGTATGTGATCCCTGTGTTTGACTCCTTAACCCCTCACCTGAGCATTTCAACTACTCCATAAGCCCACTTTTAGGCCTATACACTAACCCTAAACCCTTAAGTCATACATCTCTGAGGTTTCTTGACACAGTCTTAATAATTCATTTCCACAGGCTCATCTCCTGGACGGGACGGAAGATCGATCCTGTCGGCGTGGACTACATTCTCCAGAAGCTAGGCTTCCACCACGCAAGGACTACAATTCCCAAATGGCTCCAGAGGGGAGTGATGGACCCCCTGGACAAGGTCCTCTCTGTCCTCATCAAGAAACTGGGCACGGCCCTGCAGGACGAGAAAGAGAAGAAGGAGAAGATAGGACGAGACAAGGAAGAGCACTAACACCAACATCCATACCTTCTAACACAACACTTTAAAAACTGGAGGTCAGACAGTAAATCGTCAACAAACAAAACACTGGAAAACTGGAAAACACTGGATAGTTCCTAGACTTGCTGTACAGTGGATAGCGTAGGTACATTTACCGCTAAGCCGTGTGAATTTCAACATAGATGTTTACTGTGGTGCATGCCACTATGGGTTTTGACAGAAAAATGTGCACTGTTTTTATGTATATTTTGAACAAAATAGTAAGTCTTATTATTTGGCAGCTTAAAATAATAACCCTGAAACCCCAACATGAATTATATGATATACATGCTTTATATGGTTGTTGTCAGAACAAACACGTTGACGTCATCATTTATGATACTTCTTTTATGGTTCATTACCTTTTTTCTGATGAGTGTGGGGGTTACTTCTAAATCATTGCCTTTTCTTTGTTTCCAATGGTATAGTTGGAATGAGGAATCTCATTTTAAGTGTCAGCTTTTCTAAATTGATCCCAATGACAACAGTTTTTGGAAAATTTTCCTATGAACTAAAAAGTATTGGATGGTTTAAATCCACTTATATAATGTATTGTAATGCTAAACCATGGTTAATTCTTTTTTTTAATCTTAATTTAATGGGGATCAGAAATGTATAGTCTAAAACCCATGTGAGCTGGGTGTGTCAAGCCTGTTTTTTTTATATGTGCAATAGATCCGTGTATATAAAATGACTGTGAATTTCTTAAGTGTTGATTTCTGAATAAAATAAAATCATAGCCATCCAATTTTACATCTGACTTCGTTGTCATATACAATGAGTGTACAGAACCTTATGAGCACTTCTTTCCATGACCATAGATTTCACCTGGTCAGTTTATGATCCCTTATTGATGTCACTTGTTAAATCTACTTCCATCAATGTAGATGAAGGGGAGAAGACAGGTTAAAGGATTTTTAAGCCTTGAGATAATTGAGACATTGTGTATGTGTGCCATTCAGAGGGTGAATGTGCAAGACAAAATATTTAACTGCCTTTAAACGGGGTTAGGTAGTCGGTGCCAGGCGCACCGTTTGTGTGAAGAACTGCGACACTGCTGGGTTTTTCACACTCAACAGTTTCCCATGTGTATCAAGAATGGTCCACCACTCAAAGGATATCCAACCAACTTGACACAACTGTGGGAAGCATTGGAGTCAAAATGGGCCAGCATCCCTGTAGAATGCTTTGAACACCTTGTAGAGTCCATGCCCCGAAGAAATTAAGGCTGTTCTTAGGGCAAAAGGTTGAGTTGCAACTCAATATTAGGAAGATGTTCTTAATGTTTTGTACACTGTGTATAGCCTACTGTTATTTATCAGATTTTCTAGATTTGAGTCAAGTGACAGTTGTGTGTTTCTCAACAAAGAAAAAGCTTTAACCTGGTTGCTGTGTGTGCGAGCAATGGGAAGGTTACTATACTCCAGACCTCTTGTGGGTTCTGTTCAGACTATCCTGCAGATATTTTAGCTACAGTTATGCACTATGTGCAGTGAACCGTCAGTACGAATGGGAAAATCCCATTCCAAATGTTTGATTGGGTATGGTGAACCAAATGTTTGTGGCCAGAAGATGGAGACCAAATGTCGCTGTTTAAGTGGAATGCAACGGGAGAAGCTATAAAGACACTTCTGACCTGTAAAACGGCTTACCAAAATCTAAAACTGACCTTTACCTTAACCTCAACCTAATTTGAACCAATTCTGATTTTTTTTTTATTAAGCCTCTGAAACAGTCCCAAAAAGGTTTTGCATGTCAGCAGTCAAGTTTTCAAGATACTGGTCTTTCAAAAAGCAAAGTGTGACAAAATGATGTGGCAAGTGACACTGCTTTTTGACAGACCACAATATTTTTCTGAAATAATCAAAATACAAATCGAAATAATTTTTTCACAAAAGTAGTGCACTTGGCCTTTACTAGTCTTGATATAGCCATCAGTAGCTGCAGGCAAAACATTTATTCAGCATTGTCGGAGACTGCTGAAGGAGAGCAGCCGCTGGTGAGACTTTTTTTTTTTTACCTTTTATTTATACCGTTTTGTCTCATTAAGATAACATCTCTTTTCCAAGAGAGACCTGGTCCAATAAATGGAGAGCAGCTGCTGGTGAGACTGCTGAAAGAGAGCAGCTGCTGGTGAGACTGCTGAAAGAGAGCAGCTGCTGGTGAGACTGCTGAAGGAGAGCAGCCTGGTGTATGACCTGCTAGAGCTCAGCATGCAACACATACCCCTGACCACCGGGGGGAAGCATTCACACACATGCACCCTGACATCACAATTCTGAGGTATATTAAGATCCAAGATGGTGGACCGTTGTTTTCAAGGTAATTTACTCATGTTGGCATATACTGATTCATAGACCGTCTATATTCGGGTTGTATCCGATTTATACGGACCAACGTCACATGCACACTAGCACTCAGTGTGCACAGGGTGCAACGCGAGCAGCGACGACGTCATCCAGAAACATGGCAGACATTGGATGAATATAAAATGTTCATATGTTCGGCTGTTAATATCTTTGAGTGATTAAAAAAAATTGGCCTCAGCTACAATTATTTGAAGAATTCAATGGATGTTTTGTGCACAAAGGTGATGACTAAAGTGTCTTATTAGGAATTTTCAAATCTGACTTCTCTATGTGGCCATCTGTGGAAATTGTCTTTCTGGGCTGGGCAACAGTTAAACTGCAGTACTGAAACAAAACTGTAGGATCAGTCGAAACTATGATTCTAGAATGGAATCCTGGCCCTTTGCAGCCTCACACACACAAACCCAAGATTAGGTAAGAGGATCTGGCAAGATGTCTAGGTTACACACACAAACAATAACAATAAAACAAAACAAAAAATGTAATTGGTAAAAAAGTTTATATGAACAATATTGAAACTTGTCAATCCTGATGCATTTGTGTTATTATGGGGCACTGTTATCATATATTTTCATAAGCTTATTTGAAACTGGTTACTAATATTGCACTTTAGTAACCAACGATGTATCGTAAAAAAACGTTGAATTTGGGAAACCCAGCCAAGATGTCTGCATTCAGAAACACACTAGTTATCTAACAGTCCACAGGACTACATTTCAAAGCAGAGCACCAAGTGTCACATCAATTAAAATCACATACAATCCCGCTTCTAAAAAACAATTCTTATTTTATCTCAAGTGAGCAGTACATCTTCCTCTCTCCCTCGGTCCAATTTAATATAAAGTGTTATTGGCATTATGAAATATGCAAATATCGATATTGCATAAGAGTCCCTGTAGCCAGTAGACTCGTGTGGTTTGTATCTGATACACATTAGGAAAAACATGGAGAAATAGGAGAATTGATTATAGAACAAATTACAACTGACTACCTCTCCCCCTCTCTCTCTCTCTCTCCATCTCTCTTTCCTTCACAGACCAAATTACCAGACTCCCCTTCAGCCACCCTGGGATGGTAGTCATGGCAACATAGAGGCTAATCTCCAGTGGACACAGAAAGAGAGAGGGAGAGAATGAAAGAGTGAAGAGGCTGGTTTGTGCTTTATCCCTCCCTCATCCCCCTCTTCTTAAATCCTTATAATTGCTCCTCCCCTACCCCCTCACTATCTCTCCCATCTCCCACCCCCCCTTCCTTCCTCTCCCTATCTCCATCTCTTCTCCCCTCTCCTTCCTCTCTCCCTCTCTCTCTATCTCATCTCTTCTCCCTCTCCTTCTCTCTCTCACTATCTCCATCTTTCTCTCTCTTCTCTCTCCCTTCTCTTCTATCTCCATCTCTTCTCCTTCTCCTTCCTTCTCCTATCTCCATCTCTTCTCCCTCTCCTTCCTTCTCTCCTCTCTCTCTATCTCCATCTCTTTCCTCTCTTCCTCTCTCTCTCCTATCTCCATCTTCTTCCTCCTCTTCTCTCTCCCTATCTCATCTCTTCTCCCTCTGCTTCTCTCTCCCTCTCTCTCTATTTCCATCTCTTCTCCCCTCTCCTTCCTTGGCAGAGCTCACGCACACACACACACATATGTTCTGGGTGATTAGGCTGGCTGAGCTATTGGCCTGAAGCCTGCTGAGGGAGGGAAGAGAGGGGGGTTGGGAGAGAGAGTGTATGTACAGATGTGCAGATGTTGTGTCTAGTCTTGCCGCTAGGAGGCGGAGTGTGTGTGAGTGCGTTCTGACCTGAGCTGTGCAGCGCAGAGGGCTCAAGCAGTGAGGTGGAGCGGACAGCTCATAGGCTGCTGTGGTGTATGTGTGACAGGTTGAGAGACAGGCTGGGGAAGGCTGAAACGCTACCACAGCTCCACATGGATGAGGATTAATTCACTGGCTTTTCACACACTCATGTCTCAGCACACACACACACACGTCTCTTAGCAGGGAGATGCTGCATTACGTCATAACAAGCCACTGTCTCCCTAGATGACCGTGGTGAGTACAGCCATGTAGAAGATGCAGAGGGAGCGAGAGACTGGGAGATGAAGAGAGGCTGGAGGAGGAGAGGAATAGGAACGGATTCAACCGCTGCCACTGGTCGCAAGGAGCGCCTGGTAGGAGAGGGGATAGAGTGTTTCCTAGAGAGGAGGGCGATGAGGAAGGGAGAGGAGGAGGAGGCAGAGGGGCAGCCACCTTCGTGCGGTGACCGGCTCTGATGGCTCCCCGGGAGAGTCAGAGACAGAAACACCGCGGCTTGGGAGGGACAGGAGGTATTTGGGAAGTGACGTGGAATCAGAGGAGGTTGTGTTTTGGTTCGGGACGAGAGGAAAGGGGAGGAACATGGCAGCGCAGTCTGATGGAAGGGGAGGGGGAGAAACGGAGGAAGGAGTGGGGGAGGGGGTGTTTGATGGAGACACAGAGGAAGACTGTCAGCCTCTGGACTCTGCAGCTATCCACATCTGCCTCTGCTGTCACTCTGCTGTCTGCTACTGGGGCTGTCGCTCCAACTGCCTGGGAAACCTGCTGGGGAAAGACACTACTGGGTAAGAGTGTGTGTGTGTGCGTGCGTGTTATGATAATTGTCTCTGCTATTCTCATTTTGAGCCTTTTACCATTATTATTATGATCATTATTATAGAAGGATTGAGGGTACCGGAGTTGGCGGTGGTAGGAGTTTGAGGGAGACTCGCTGCCCGCCAGAAGAGGGACTGTGGCTGGACTGTCTCTGGTTGATCCTGGCTCTCCTCGTCTTCTTCTGGGATGTGGGAACAGACCTACTTCTCGCTGCGGACTACTATGACAGACAGGACTATCTGTGGTTTGGCCTGACGCTCTTCCTGGTGCTGGTGCCGTCGATTGTAGTTCAGATACTGAGCTTCCGCTGGTTCGTCCAGGACTACAGCGGAGAGTGTCTGACCACCTGGCTGGGGACAGTGGACTGCAGCAGGGGAGGAGAGAGAGAAAAGCTGACCAGGCAAGGGCCAGCCGGCCACAGAGGGGTTTATCCTGGAACAGACCGGGTCAGAGTGGCCTCAGTGTGGCTGTGGCAGATCACCATACACATTCTACAGCTGGGACAGGTCTGGAGGTAAGGACAGAGCATGCCCCCTGTTCTCACCTCCCCTCTCTTCTTCAATCAATCAAATTTCAATCAAATGTATTTTATAAAGCACTTTTTACATCAGCAGTTGTCACAAAGTGCTTATACCATATTGGGTAGGACACATTTGCCACCCAATATGTCCTACCCAATATTCAGAATAGGTTAATTCATTACCCCCAATCATTTCTTTAAAATACTTTTTATTTTTTTTATTTTATTGGGTCGTGGGGCCCCCAGATAGCATATGAACATGTCAAAAGCAATGGCAAAATTTGTAGAATTGCAGGAAATTAGCTTTTACTGTGAACTTTGGGCACAAAAAACTTTCCAACTCCTCTTTCTCAAGTTTCAAACACAAAATGGGGTTTGCCTTTGGTGGTGAACGATGTAGCTACTTTGTTAGCTATGCTAGCCACTTGTAGCTAACTAGTAACTCCACTATGTGTTGACGTCATTTCACAGGATATGTTTTTGGACGTAAGCTGTAGAGATCGGTACGAAATGCCACTTCTGTAGCCAAAATCTTATGCAGCAATTTTTTTAAGCATTAAATGACCTTGTGTGATGGTGCATTGATCAGTTATACAGTTTAAAGGAATTATTTTTGTGTTTTTGCCCAAAGTCTAACTGTCCAGTGTTTCCAGATTTCTATGAAATATGACCTGGAATGAATTACAATATGAGTTTTTTTTTAATTTGGAAGGAAAATGAAGTATGTTAAAACACAGCGTTTCTGCGTTGGAATTGTGAGGGTGTACCCCAACAACAGAATGGTGTGGGCATATACCAGTCATTAAAATGTTCATGCAAGTAGACCGCTGATTAGCCAGCTCATCATGACATCATCCTCTATGAGGAAATAGGAATTATTTTTGAAAAGGTCTGTTTGAGATACAAGTGTGAAATGTTTTTTTTTTTAAGTGTTTCTTCTCCAATTTATGCTTTGGCCACAAATACAAGTATAGGATGAGTCAACAACATTATTTGGGTATGAGTTATTAACTTTTAAAAGTGAGATTTACACTGGACAGTTACTTTAAAACTGCAAAAAAATATCTCTGCCTCATGTCAAAATGTGAAGAATACCATGAGATAAGCTATAAAACAGCACATTTTTCTCTCTGCCACATGGAAGGATTTGTAGAATTGCAGGACATTTGCTTTAAAACTGCTAAATGTTCTCAGACTCAAGAGAAAATGTGTAGAATAGCATTATAAAACTGCACATTTTTCTCCCTGCCCCATGACAAAAGGTGTTGAAATGCAGGAAGTTAGCTGGTTTCCTAAAAATATGTTTATATCTATATTTTCTTTTTTGTGGGGGGTTGGGTGGCCTTCTACTTATCCTTCCACTTGTGCTGTGTTTTCAAAATACCCCTCCATATACCCCTCAAAATAACACTCAAGAGAGGCATAATAAGTCATTTCAAACTGTGTAGAATTGCAGGGAATGTGTTTTAAAATGTCATAAAGAAAATCCGGGGTGGACCACCAGGACCACCCGTCTACTGTTCATCCCCCAATATCTACACCACAATTTTCCCCTTGGCTTATACAGATACCCAGCCTAAAACTCCAAAGAGCAAGCAATGCTGAAGCACGGTGGCTAGGAAAAACTCCCAAGAAAGGCCAGAACCTAGGAAGAAACCTAGAGAGGAACCAGGCTGTGAGCGGTGGCCAGTCCTCTTCTGGTTGTGCCTGGTGGAGATTACAGGAGTACATGGCCATTTAGGTCATTCGCATCACTTCTCCTCTTCTCTCCTCCCTTCTCCTCTCCCATTCTCTATTCTCTACTATCTAATGAAGTCCATGTACTAGATCACGTGTTAACCTCACCGTGTGTGTACAGGTGGAGAACAAAGAAGAAAGAGTCTGCCGCTGACACACAAACACACACAAAAAAATGCACGCACACACTGGAAGTCAATGAAGGAGGTGATATTTAGGATGTGATTGGCTGTAAGTATTAGCTAGGCTACTCAAAACATACAATAAATGGCTTATATAATTAGCAAGGAAGGGCACATATGCAGAACCAGCACTGGCACATATAGCACCAGCACATATGCAGAACCAGCAAAGCTTTCTTTTTTTTTCATTCGGTAAAAACAGTTTGAACCTATTTGGGCTCAATCGATTTCCATCTTCTCTTGTGTTTTCTCTACACTCCCACTGTCTGTGTCTGACACAGCTAGATAATTAGCTGGATAGCTAACTAGCTAGCGGAGCTGATAGTCACAAGGCTAGTTAGCCATCAAACTGGAAAAACACTACATCAAAACATCCTGACTGAACACCAAAGGTCTAGAGAGGAACCAGGCTGCTCCATGCCACTCCACTCGGATATCCTGTGTGTACCCCCCCCCCCCCATCTCTCTCCTTCTCTCCCTCTCTCTGTCAGACTAATCTTTCATGGCCTAGGTGCCTGAGGGAGATGTTGAGTGGGCTTAAGAGCTAGTGTGTGTGTACGTTTGTAACAATCTCCCTAATAGAGTCTTTCCCAAAGATTGGTGTGTGTGGAATGTTTCAGTCTGATTGAGTTAGATCACTGTGAGATGGAGGGAGGGAGTAGAATGGGCAGAAACAAGAGCTTGAACACGCATAACAGAAGTGAAGGGGGGAGGGGAATAATGGATAGCGACATACAATTTTTTACCAAATTAAACTCTGTTGTGATGCGGCATCTTGCAGGTTTATCTGGTGAAATGTGTGCATGCGTGCATGTGTTTCTACTGTATGTGGCCAGTGAATTATTGATGTCGTATGAAATTAGCTCATATGATGCAGCCCAGATGGTTGTATGAGCATGTCTACACACATACTCACACATACACAGACACGCACAAACCCCACAAGCACAGCCTGGGGCACTCAGTGTTTAATCTGATTCATTCTACACAAACCGTCTCACTCTCTCTCTCTCTCTGCCATGATTATTGACCTCTGACCCCCAGGTATATCCGTACGTTATACCTGGGTATCCAGTCCCACCGTATGAAGGAGCATAAGGAGGCACAGAGGAGGTTCTACTGGGCCATGATGTTTGAGTACGCAGACGTCAACATGCTGCGGCTACTGGAGACCTTCCTGGAGTCAGCTCCTCAACTAGTACTACAGCTCTGTATTATGATACAGCAGAACCGGGCTGAGACTCTACAGTGTACGTATACACACAGTTCACACACACACACTCACTGGTCAACTGGTATTACAGCTATCAAGATGAGTCACTCCATCTCTCTCCCTAGGTATATCTAGTCTAGGCTCTCTTCTGTCTCTATCCTGGGTGTTGGCCTCGTACCACAAGCTCCTGCGCGACTCCAGAGACGACCAGCGCAGTCTGAGTTATCGCGGTGCCCTCCTCCACCTTCTCTGGCGCCTCCTCACCATCTCCTCCCGCGTTCTCTCTCTCGCCCTCTTCGCATCCCTCTTCCACCTGTACTTTGGCATCTTCGTGGTGCTCCACTGGTGTGGCATGGCCCTGTGGGTGGTGCATGGCGGAACAGACTTCTGTATGTCTCGCTGGGAGGAGGTGCTGTTTAACATGGTGGTGGGCATCGTCTACATCTTCTGTTGGTTCAACGTCAAGGAGGGACACACCAGGGGACGCATGGTGGCTTACTACTCTGTGGTACTGGCTGAGAACACACTGCTCACTGGACTGTGGTATGTAGACAGACAGATAGACAGACAGGCACACACCTACAGTATGTGTTTTATCTTCGAATAGGTGTATATCTCATGATTGTACAGAGACAAATGTGTGTGCGTGGATATCTTAACAGTTGTGTGTGTGTTACAGGTATGTGTATCGTGACCATGAAGAGACAGACAGCTACGCGGTTCCAGCGTTGTGTGGTGTCTACCTGTCCTTTGCGGGTGGAGTACTGGTGATGCTTCTATACTACGGCCTTCTCCACCCCTCACACACACACCCCACCCCGGCATCGACCTGGTGGGATGAGCTGCTGTGGGGTAACCCCTTGCCCCCCTCAGCTCCACCCACCCCAGCCCACCTGGCTGCCCCGTTTCACAGTGATGACATCATCGCAGAAGGCTGTCTGCCGGTGTTCCAGGTGCGTTGGCCCGCCAACCTCGAGGCGTTTCGAAGGTCCTCTGATAAAGATTGACATGCCAGGAAACGTTACCCGGCTGGGACGCTCACTACGTGGACAGACGGCTGCGAAGGACCATCAACCTACTACAGTACCTGACGCCTGCAGCCGCAGGCATACGATACAGGGACAGACCTCTGCTCTATGAACTACTGCAGTACGAGTCTTCTTTCTGACACATACACACATAGACAAACACACATATTTTACAAAGTGCGCACATGTAACCGATGTGAAATGGCGAGTTATTTAGTGGTGCTCGTA
Organism: Salvelinus sp. IW2-2015; assembly: GCF_002910315.2. NCBI lineage: Eukaryota > Metazoa > Chordata > Actinopteri > Salmoniformes > Salmonidae > Salvelinus > Salvelinus sp. IW2-2015. Next base: position 14,162,022 of record NC_036843.1, on the reverse strand, counting down.
GTAGTGTTCAACCGGTGACCTCACCCGCTCTGACCTAGACGTAGTTGTTCCCTTATGCAAGGACCACAGCTTTTGTGGAGTGACAGGTAACGATGCTTCGTGGGTGATGGTTGTTCATCTGTTCAGAGGGTCCCTGGTTCGAGCTAGGTTGGGGCAAGGAGAGGGACGGAAGCGACACTGATACACACAAATGTGACTCTTCTCTCTGTTTTTATCTCTTCATCTCTGTTTTGTATTTCTCACTCTGCTGAGAAGACTGGATAGTGAACAGAAGACAGCATGTCATGTTTATTTCACGTCTTCATGAATAATACTAAAAGATAATATGAAATTAGAAAAAATGTGAATGTAATATAAACAGCGGCCTGAAAGCTGTCTCCTAGCGGGGAGTTTATTCTCTTTAGTTTGGTTAGCTGGGTGTTTATTCTCTTTAGTTTGGTTAACTGGGTGTTATCTTAGTTTGGTTAACTGGGTGTGTGTTCTCTTTGTTTGGTTAACTGGGTGTGTATTCTCTTTAGTTTGGTTAACTGGGTGTGTATTCTCTTTAGTTTGGTTAACTGGGTGTGTATTCTCTTTAGTTTGGTTAACTTGGGTGTGTATTCTCTTTAGTTTGGTTAACTGGGTGTTATTCTCTTTAGTTTGGTTAACTGGGTGTGTTATTCCTTTAGTTTGGTTAACTGGGTGTGGTATTCTCTTAGTTTGTTACTGGGTGTGTATTCTCTTTAGTTGGTTAACTGGGTGTGTATTCTCTTAGTTTGGTTAACTGGGTGTGTATTCTCTTTAGTTTGGTTACTGGTGTGTATTCTCTTTAGTTTGGTTAAACTGGGTGTGTATTTCTTTAGTTTGGTTAACTGGGTGTTTATTCTCTTTAGTTTGGTTAACTGGGTGTGTATTCTCTTTAGTTTGGTTAACTGGTGTGTATTTCTTTTAGTTTGGTTAACTGGTGTGTATCTCTTTAGTTTGGTTAACTGGGTGTGTGTTCTCTTTAGTTTGGTTAACTGGGTGTTGTTCTTTTATTGTTACTGGTTTTTCTCTTTAGTTTGGTTAACTGGGTGTGTATTCTCTTTAGTTTGGTTAACTGGGTGTTTATTCTCTTTAGTTGTGGTTAACTCGGTGTGTATTCTCTTTAGTTTGGTTAACTGGGTGTGTATTCTCTTTAGTTTGGTTAACTGGGTGTGTTTATTCTCTTTAGTTTGGTTAACTGGGTGTTTATTCTCTTTAGTTTGGTTAACTGGGTGTTTATTCTCTTTTATTTGGTTACCTGGGTGTTTTATTCTCTTTAGTTGGTTAACTGGTGTGGTATTTCTTTAGTTTGGTTAACTGGGTGTGTATTCTCTTTAGTTTGGTTAACTGGGTGTGTATCTCTTTAGTTTGGTTAACTGGGTGTATATCCTTTAGTTTGGTTAACTGGGTGTGTATTCTCTTTAGTTTGGTTAAGTGGGTGTGTATTCTCTTTAGTTTGGTTAACTGGGTGTGTGATCTCTTTAGTTTTTAACTGAATGTGTATATATTTATATGTACAGAGATGTGTGTGTACTGTGTGTGTTGTGCCTGAGCTGTGAGTCATAGTAAATTATGTTTGCTTGTTTGTCTGCTCAGGAAGGCACAACATTACAGAACGTTAAGATAGACATGAATTGTGTGGAACAGATAAGATTTTCTGTCATGTAGAATACGGATATGTGATTCTCTTTCTGATGACCTCATCCCTGAGGTAGTCATGGTGACAGAGACCTTTACCTGACTACGTCTGACCATCCCTCCACCAATCAACACTAAGCCTTCCACCGATCAACTTTATATGGTGCAAATATATATGAATATACAGTACCAGTCAAAAGTTTGAACACACCTACTCATTCAAGGGTTTTTCTTTATTTTTAATATTTTCTACATTGTAGAATAATGGTGAAGACATCAGAACTATGAAATAACACATATGGAATCATGTAGTAACCAAAAAAAGTGTTAAACAAATCAAAATATAGTTTATATTTTAGATTCTTCAAAGTAGCTACCCTTTGCCTTGATGACAGCTTTGCACACTCTTGGCATTCTCTCAACCAGCTTTACCTGGAATGCTTTTCAAACTGTCTTAAAGGAGTTCCCACATATGCTGAGCACTTGTTGTCTGCTTTTCCTTCACTCTGCAGTCCAACTCAATTGGGTTGAGGTTGGGTGATTGTGGAGGCACATCTGATGCAGCAATCCATCACCTTCCTTCTTGGTCAAATAGCCCTTACACAGCCTGGAGGTGTGTTGGGTCATTGTCCTGTTGAAAAACAAATTATAGTCCCACTAAGCACAAACCAGATGGGATGTCTTATCGTTTCAGAATGCTGTTGTAGCCATTCTGGTTAAGTGTGCCTTGAATTCTAAATAAATCACTGACAGTGTTACCAGCAAAGTACCATCACACCTCCTCCTCCATGTTTCATGGTTGGAACCACACATGTGGAGATCATCCGTTCACCCACTCTGAGTCTCACAAAGACACGGCGGTTGGAACCAAAAATCAAAAATTTGAACTCATCAGACCAAAGGACAAATTTCCACCGGTCTAATGTCCATTGCTCGTGTTTCTTGGCCCAAGCAAGTCTCTTCTTATTGGTGTCCTTTAGTAGTGGTTTCTTTGCAGCAATACGACCATGAAGGCCTGATTCACGCAGTCTCCTCTGAACAGTTGATGTTGAGATGTGTCTGTTACTTGAACTCTGTGAAGCATTTATTTTGGCTGCAACTTCTGAGGTGCAGTTAACTCTAACTTATCCTCTGTAGCAGAGGTAACTCTGGGTCTTCCTTTCCTGTAGCGGTCCTCATGAGAGCCAGTTTCATCATTGTGCTTGATAGTTTTTGCGACTGCACTTGAAGAAACGTTAGAATTTCTTGACATTTTCCAGATTGACTGACCTTCATGTCTTAAAGTAATGAAGGAATGTAATTTCTCTTTGCTTATTTGAGCTGTTCTTGCCATAATATGGACTTGGTATTTTACCAAATAGGGCTATCTTCTGTATACCACCCCTACTTTGTCATAACACAACTGACTGTCTCAAATGCATTAAGAAGGAAAGAAATTCCACAAATTAACATTCCAGGTGACATGAAGCTGGTTGAGAGAATGCCAAGAGTGTGCAAAGCTGTAATCAAGCCAAAGGGTGGCTACTTCGAAGAATCTCAAATATAAGATACACTTTGATTTGTTTAACACTTTTTTGGTTATTACATGATTCCATGTGTTATGTCATAGTTTTGATTTCTTAACTATTATTCTACAATGTAGAAAATAGTGAAAATAAAGAAGAACCCTGTAATGAGTAGGTGTGTCCAAACTTTTGACTGGTACTGTATATATGTGAACTTTATTTGGTGCAAATATATATGAACATAATATGAACTTATTTTTTTGGCAAATATATATAAACTTCATATGGTGCAAATATATATTAACTTTATTTATAAAAGCAATAATACACTTGAGCGTATGCATTTGGAGTCACAAGTGGACTCAGCATTCTACATTTGACCTTTAACCTCTCTCTGTTTCTGTTCTGGGTCAAAAGTAACAGCAGGTAAAGGTTCTGAACTTTGTAGGCAAAGTTTGAGACGCAATCGGTTCAGAGATTAGGCTGTATTGATCCAGGTTCATATCAGAAACTAGTTTTATAAAAAATTAAGTCAGTCAGGGCATCAGGCTGAGCTGGAGCCAGCTCTTATAAGCACAGAGCAGGTTAAAGGTACACTGCAATATGACATTATCATATGGGTCAACTTCCTACTTACAGAAATCAACAGTAAAATGTATTTCTGCCAAGACTGTCAGTGTAGGCACTGCCACTATAGTCTCAATGGAAGGTACAGTACACATTGAGAGGGAACAGATTTGGAAATCCCTCTGCTGTGTTGAGATGAATATTTTCCCAAAAATCTACCAAGTTTCAATATCGGGAATAATTCATATTTATCCCGAGAGTCCCAGGAAATCAGAAGTGCCCATTTAAAGCGTTTAAAACCAAGATATAGTCACAATGCCAGGGTTATCCCTAAATAAGAGGGGCGTTGCGCCACCTTGTCGGCTTGGCTGTGGCACTATGTAAAGATTTCAGAGAAAATTAAACTGATATTTAGTAATGATAGAGTAAATATCTTTAATCACCAATGACGTTGTGAATTGCGAAACAGTCCGTTCATAAATTCCGAGCATTATCATATCAATTCAGAGCATTTCAGCAGTAGCCCATCTCGACACAGAGCGCATCCCGAGTATTGCGTTGTCGAATCATACAAACGTAACGGCAGTCAAACAAAAGTCAAATGACCAAAGTTGCTAAACTTGCTAGATATCTCCTATATTTGGCAGAATTGAGTTGATGTTTATACAGATAGCTCAATAATAACGGGCAGATGACGAGTGGAAATAGTTTAATTATCAAGGTATCTTAACAGGGGCCAACTCGGTTTTAAAAATATCCATATCTACTCTCACACTGTTGGTTGATCCCACATTCTCTACCGAAGTTCTTATATGGGCAGCAGTAGGAGACATCTCAGAGAAGCGGGGGAAATGTTATAGCGGTATTTTGACACGCATAGGCGAGAGACGTGCCTTGATAATGTAACCTATGGTTTACATAATAAAGTTAGGAATTTTCACACGAGACAGGTGTCAGAATTTGGGGTTTCAGTGGGATTGAGAATGGTTAGGAAAACAGCCTAGGCTCTAGGACAGGACAAGATAGAATTTTCCCTCACGTCTCTCTGAATTGTTAAGACTTCATGTCTGTGACAGAGATGCCCATGCATTTCTGCGACAAAGGGGGAAAATGTTCTAATTTCTCGGGTCTTGTCATAAATTGTTTTTGCGGGACAGTCCTTGGATCCCAGTTACACATCATAATCCCTACCACTGTGTATGATGATGATGTCATATTGTTGAATCTACCTTTAACCAAACTTAACATGGATGTATTGTACAGGTGTCATATAGAAGTTATGACATAAGTCATTACTTCCTTTGAAGTCACAGGACCCCCTTGAAAACGAGTTAGTTGGTTCATCTCAAGGAGTTTAATAAATAAATATATTAGTGTTTTTATTTGGTGAGGGTTTACATTTTTCTAATTTTGATGTGTCCATGTCCCTCAGCTTGGACATATCTCTTGTTGCCCCTAGCAATATTGATTCTAGTTATGTACTGCTGATTTATGTTCTTCCATTTAGAATGTCCAAACTGAATGAGAATGATGAAAACAGTGTTTTATAGGACTTTGATATAGTGCTGTATCCTCTGTCTGCTGTATCTGGGAGTGTCCAGAGGGGTATATTACAAAACATTATCAATGAATTAGCCAGCTAACGTTGATAAACAACAGTTGATTTTTTGGTTCATTAAGAAAGCTAAACCTAGATGTGTATTTTTGGTTGTAGAGTCCATTAGACCGTCCCCATTTCAAGCCCCCCCCCCCCCCCCAAAAAAGCTGTTTAAAAAATATCAGGAAAGTTAACTGGCAACTCCTTGATCTAGCTTTGTGGTACACCCCTCTGGAGGGTTTGACGGGCCTAACTTATTGATCTTTCTTGTGACATACCCCTCTGATGCTAATGTTTGGAGATTGTGCGCACTAAAGTTGATGCTGGTGAGATGGATTATTACTGTAACATTGCCTCCTGAAAAGACTATTAACCTGTGACAATTCAGACATACTATGAGATACCAGAGATAGTAGTAGTATCTATAGCGATATTGGTAATAGAGATAAGATAACCCATATTTTTAGAACATGTAGTTTCATCAGAAAAATATAAATGTTACATGAGTCAGTATCTATTTAATTTTATATCTTTGGCATTTTAATACATTATAATGTGACGGAAATGAAGAGTATGTAAACTATTCATTCCAACATGTGTGGTTGTGTTCTTTTCTTTTTTCCTGGTGGTTCCAATGCCACATACTCTTTCCCTTCTTTTTTCACACACACAAACACACACACACACACACACACACACACACACACACACACACACACACACACACACACACACACACACACACACGTCATTATATCCAGTGTAATGATTAAGCATAGATGCTTTGTAAAATAATGATACAATGTGGACACAACATTTAGGTTTACTTTCATATGTCAGTCAATGACAATATGAGCAGAAACACCCTGCGGACCAGTTCAGTAGCCACCTGGAGGCGGGCGGTTGACATAGTAACAGTAGAGTTACTGTACATTAACCATAATAACAGCATAGTTACAGCATATTAATCATAGTACTATGGTTACTATGCTATAGTAACCATAGTAACAGCAGATCTTCGACTTCTCTACACCGACACACACACGCAGGCACACGCCCTTTCTCTGCCGACACACACACGCTGGCACACGCCCTTTCTCTGCCGACACACACACGCTGGCACACGCCCTTTCTCTGCCGACACACACACGCTGGCACACGCACACACAGTGGCTTGACCAGAGAATCAGACAAACTGAAACTTTTTTCCTTCAATAACTTATTTTCAGATAAAGGACCTGAATTGAACAGTATAGCTCGTTTGTCTCCTTTTAACACTACAGGAAACCATACAGTACCAAAGCTATAGCTTATCTCAGCACACACACACACACACACACTTCTAAATATAATCAAATTAACTGACTAACAAACAGCAGAAACATAGCTTCAGTCCTGTTTCTGACTCCACTCCCTGGCTCAGCAGTCTACAAAGTAGCTAACAAAACCCATCACTGCTGTTCAAACAATTACTACTGCTACTTCTGCAATATAGCGGTACTCTTTATGAAATAAACCCTTCAAAATACAAATTTACATCCCTTTAACAGAAGCTCTCCTAACAAACATGTATTCTTCTTTTTAGGATCGTCTTGCAAAACAATTAACAGAGCATTTGTTCAAATATATAAACACGTGTTATATCATATTAGATGGTTTCTCTGTATACAGACAAATTCAAGTAACCCCAGTCTGTTTATACTAATTGGCTGTTCTCTTTAGTGTCTTATTTCTTTAGTTTTATCTATTTATGGTTCAATATGTTTATTTATAGTTTACATATTTATTTGAATACTCCATACTGTAAGTATTGTACCACAGAGAATGAGGAGTGTGTAAATCTGAAATCTGACTACCGCTCTGTAACTCTTGTAAAACTAGTATGGCTGTGTCTGAAATGACACTATTCCCTATTTATTCCCGTTTGAGTTCTGATTGGTTGTTTGGAGCATGGTGGTAAGCTTTGGCTTGTTGTTATGATCTGTGGTTGGTCAGTATAGTCAGCATCATCAACATCATCGTCCTGTATCGAGATGTGTTGGAAGGGATGAGAGGCAGACTGACGCCGTGGCCTCCACAACTTGAACAGACCTGAGAGAGAGAGAGAGAGAGAGAGGAGAGAGAGAGAGAGAGAGAGAGAGAGAGAGAGAGGAGAGAGAGAGAGAGAGAGAGAGAGAGAGAGAGAGGAGAGAGAGAGAGAGAGAGGGGGGAGGGAGAGAGAGAGAGAGAGAGAGAGAGAGAGAGAGAGAGGAGAGAGAGGGGAGAGGAAGGGAGAGAGGAGAGAGGAAGAGAGAGAGGAGAGGGAGAGAGAGAGGGGAGAGGAAGAGAGAGAGGAGAGGGAGAGAGAGAGAAGAGAGGGAGAGGGAGAGAAGAGAGAGAAGGGTTGTACAGTCGTGGCCAAAAGTTTTGAGAATGACAAATATTAATTTCCACAAAGTTTGCAACTTCAGTGTCTTTAAATATTTTTGTCAGATGTTACTATGGAATACTGAAGTATAATTACAAGCATTTCATAAGTGTCAAAGCCTTTTATTGACAATTACATGAAGTTGATGCAAAGAGTCAATATTTGCAGTGGTGACACTTCTTTTTCAAGACCTCTGCAATCCGCCCTGGCATGCTGTCAATTAACTTTTGGGCCACATCCTGACTGATGGCAGCCCATTCTTGCATAATCAATGCTTGGAGTTTGTCAGAAGTTGTGGGTTTTTGTTTGTCCACCCGCCTCTTGAGGATTGACCACAAGTTCTCAATGGGATTAAGGTCTGGTGAGCTTCCTGGCCATGGACCCAAAATATCGATGTTTTGTTCCCCGAGACACTTAGTTATCACTTTTGGATTATGGCAAAGTGCTCCATCATGCTGGAAAAGGCATTGTTCGTCACCAAACTGTTCCTGCATGGTTGGGAGAAGTTGCTCTCGGAGGATGTGTTGGTACCATTCTTTATTCATGGCTGTGTTCTTTGGCAAAATTGTGAGTGAGCCCACTGAGAAGCAACCCCACACATGAATGGTCTCATGATGCTTTACTGTTGGCATGACACAGGACTGATGGTAGCGCTCACCTTGTCTTCTCCGGACAAGCTTTTTTCCGGATGTCCCAAACAATCAGAAAGGGGATTCATCAGAGAAAATGACTTTACCCCAGTCCTCAGCAGTCCAATCCCTGTACCTTTTGCAGAATATCAGTCTGTCCCTGATGTTTTTCCTGGAGAGAAGTGGCTTCTTTGCTGCCCTTCATGACACCAGGCCATCCATCCTCCAAAAGTCTTCGCCTCACTGTGCGTGCAGATGCACTCACACCTGCCTGCTGCCATTCCTGAGCAAGCTCTGTACTGGTGGTGCCCCGATCCCACATCTGAATCAACTTTAGCGCTTGCTGGACTTTCTTGGGCGCCCTGAAGTCTTCTTCACAACAATTGAACCGCTCTCCTTGAAGTTCTTGATGATCCGATAAATGGTTGATTTAGGTGCAATCTTACTGGCAGCAATATCCTTGCCTGTGATGCCCTTTTTGTGCAAAGCAATGATGACGGCACGTGTCTCCTTGCAGGCAACCATTGTCAGACTTGCGCCACATTACGACTGCCTGAGCTTTACAATAACAATGTGATCAAACGTCATTACGTGAGTCGACTGCAAGTTTCTGAAGTTTCTCTTCCCCAACTTCACCCTGCAGCATCACCCTGCATTGTGGAAGGCTCTATTGTCAACCAATCATTAGTGTTTTTGTTTGACCCAAGCGAACGTGACCAAAGACGTGACTGAAACAAACTTTGACGTGATTGTATACAGTGTGGATATGTACAAATTAATGTGATATTTGAGTCTCTCTCTCTCACCAATTGATATTACAATGTACACACATATATTTCCAGTTTGTGAGTGTGTGATATGTGGGAGTTTATTCCAAAGAAAAGCAAGGGTATGTGCCATGTTGCACTGAGCCTTGCTGTTGGAAAACTACATCAGTGTCTGATTTTAGGCTGTCGCAGATGCACCTTCCCCGACTTCACTCCTCGACTTGTCTGCAGTCGATTGCTTCAGCCTTACCACTCAAACAAGCCCAATGTGTTAGACACACAGCTCTATAAGAGCCTGTCCTATGTGGGTGGTGTTTTCTGCTCCGTTTTCTGCTGATTTTGTACGTTTGCCCACTGACAAAGAAATGATCACTCTATCATTTTAATGGTAGTTTTATTTGAACAGTGAGAGGCAGAATAACAACAACAAAATCCAGAAAAACGCATGTCAAAAATGTTATACATTTATTTGCATTTTAATGAGGGAAATAAGTATTTGACCCCTCTGCAAAACARGACTTAGTACTTGGTGGCAAAACCCTTGTTGGCAATCACAGAGGTCAACCGTTTCTTGTAGGTGGCCACCAGTTTTGCACACATCTCAGGAGGGATTTTGTCCCACTCCTCTTTGCAGATCTTCTCCAAGTCATTAAGGTTTCGAGGCTGACGTTTGGCAACTCGAACCTTCAGCTCCCTCCACAGATTTTCTCTGGGATTAAGGTCTGGAGACTGGCTAGGCCACTCCAGGACCTTAATGTGCTTCTTCTTGAGCCACTCCTTTGTTGCCTTGGCCGTGTGTTTTGGGTCATTGTCATGCTGGAATACCCATCCACGACCCATTTTCAATYCCCTGGCTGAGGGAAGGAGGTTCTCACCCAAGATTTGACGGTACATGGCCCCGTCCATCGTCCCTTTGATGCGGTGAAGTTGTCCTGTCCCCTTAGCAGAAAAACACCCACAAAGCATAATGTTTCCACCTCCATGTTTGACGGTGGGGATGGTGTTCTTGGGGTCATAGGCAGCATTCCCACTCCTCCAAACACGGCGAGTTGAGTTGATGCCAAAGAGCTCCATTTTGGTCTCATCTGACCACAACACTTTCAACAAGAGTTTGGAATCTGATTGATTGATTGCTTCTGTGGACAGGTGTCTTTTATACAGGTAACAAACTGAGATTAGGAGCACTCCCTTTAAGAGTAGGAGCACAATCTCAGCTCGTTACCTGTATAAAAGACACCTGGGAGCCAGAAATCTTTCTGATTGAGAGGGGGTCAAATACTTATTTCCCTCATTAAAATGCAAATCAATTTATAACATTTTTGACATGCATTTTTCTGGATTTTTTTGTTGTTATTCTGTCTCTCACTGTTCAAATAAACCTACCATTAAAATTACAGACTGATCATTTCTTTGTCAGTGGGCAAACGTACAAAATCAGCAGGGAATCAAATAATTTTTTCCCTCACTGTATATACAGTATATATATATATATTACCAGGCTGTAATGGATGTGGAAGGTCTTGGTGATAAAGACATTAGTAATCTGTTCCACGAGGACTCCTTGTGAGTACAGAAGCTTTAGGTTGAGTAGAAGGAACCGTCTGAGATAGTCAGCTCTGAAACCATCAAACGACACCAACAACACAAGACACTTTCTGTCTTTCCCAACAAAGCAGCCAATGAGGCAACGCTAAAGAGGAAGTACAGCAGGGCTAACATTCTAAGAGTGAGTGAGTGAGAAAGTGAGTGAGTGACTGAGTGAGTGACTGAGAGAGAGAGAGAGAGAGAGAGAGAGAGAGAGAGAGAGAGAGAGAGAGAGAGAGAGAGAGAGAGAGAGAGAGAGAGAGAGAGAGAGAGAGAGAGAGAGACCAAATTAGTGTGGAGTACACACTAAAGTTAGAGTCCTTAGTTGAAACAATAAAGCGATCACTCCACCTCTGTTTTGGTATAAAGCTGAGGGATTGGCCTGGAGAAATGTGACCACTCAAATTCATAGACAGAGCTATGAATGCAAGGACTAACCATCCATGATATCAAAATGATAGTTTTAACAATGTTTTGAGGCTATAAAGTGTTTGTTTACATTGTTTACAAGCATTGGAGTAAAACAAGCTTATATTTTGGGTAACAGTTTGACTAACCTTCTGAGGCATTTATAAGTTATATTCTTCAAGAATCAATGGGTATATATCATTCATTTAGAAGTAAAAAAATGTATACAACAACTAAGGATTCTAGCTTTAAAACCAATAAAGCCTTTATATGGCCGTGTTCAAGGTGACGTACGTACGAAAGCAGACGGAAGTCGATGACTGCAGTCGGGGGAGGTGCATATGCTTCAACTAAAAGTCAACACAAACTTTGCAATGGAAAAATACCAAATTATGGTTGTGGAGTATATACCAATAAAGCCTTTAGCTATAATATATTGTTATAAAGACGTATAATATATATGTATTTCAAGATGACATTTTCTGAAAAGCTCCCTCTCCCTGAGGGAGACTCTCCCATGTCCAAATGTCATTTTCGAGTTTGTGTTTCATCTTACTGAGGAGAACAGAGAGGACTATGATATTTTACAGGTCTGTGAAATCTCCTTAATATACTGAATTACCATACTTCCGGCGCCGACCGAGATGGCCGCCTCGCTTCGCGTTCCTAGGAAAATATGCAGTATTTTGTTTTTTTATGTGTTATTCCTTACATTGGTACCCCAGGTAATCTTAGGTTTCATTACATACAGTCGGGAGGAACTACTGAATATAAGAGCAAAGTGAACTCACCATCGTTACAACCAGGAATATGACTCTCTCGAAGCGGATCCTGTGTTTTGCCTTCCACCCAATACAATGGATCTGATCCCAGCCGGCGACKCTAAACAACGACGCCGTAAAAGGGGCAAACGAAGCGGTCTCCTGGTCAGGCTTCGGAGACGGGCACATCGCGCTCCACTCCCTAGCATACTACTCGCCAATGTCCAGTCTCTTGACAACAAGGTTGATGAAATCCGAGCTAGGGTAGCTTTCCAGAGAGATATCAGAGACTGCAACGTTCTTTGCTTCACGGAAACATGGCTTACTCGAGAGACGCTAACTGAGTCGGTGCAGCCAGCTGGTTTCTTCACGCATCGCGCCGACAGAAACAAACATCTTTCTGGTAAGAAGAGGGGCGGGGGTGTATGCCTTATGATTAACGAGACGTGGTGTGATCATAACAACATACAGGAACTCAAGTCATTCTGTTCACCTGATCTAGAATTCTTCACAATCAAATGTCGACCGCATTATCTACCAAGGGAATTCTCTTCGATTATAATCACAGCCGTATATATCCCCCCCCAAGCAGACACATCGATGGCCCTGAACGAACTTACTGAACTCCTTTGTAAACTTGAAACCACACACCCTGAGGCTCATTCATTAGCTGGGGATTTTAACAAGGCTAATCTGAAAACAAAACTCCCTAAATTCTATCAGCTATCGATTGTGCTACCAGGGCTGTAAAACCTTGGATCATTGTTATACAACTTCCGCAACGCATATAGCCCTCCCCGCCCTCCTTCGGAAAGCTGACACGACTCCATTTTTGCTTCCAGCCTACAAACAGAAACTAAAACAGCAAGCTCCGCGCTCAGGTCTGTTCAACGCTGGTCCGACCAATCTGATCCACGCTTCAAGACTGCTTCGATCACGTGGAATGGATATGTTCCGCATTGCGCCAACAACAACATTGACGAATACGCTGATTCCGTGAGCGAGTTCATTAGAAAGTGCATCGACGATGTCGTACCACAGCAACGATTAAAACATTCCCAAACCAAAACCGTGGATTGATGCGAGCATTCGCGTGAAACTGAAAGCGCAAACCACTGCTTTTAACCAGGGCAAGTGGACCGGAAACATGACTGAATACAAACAGTGTAGCTATTCCTCGCAAGGCAATCAAACAAGCTAAGTCCCAGTATAGAGACAAAGTAGAGTCGCAATTCAACAGCTCAGACACAAGAGGTATTGTGCAGGTCTACAGTCAATCACGGATTACAAAAAGAAAACCAGCCCCGTCGCGACCAGGATGTCTTGCTCCCAGACAGACTAAATAACTTTTTTGCTCGCTTTGAGGACAATACAGTGCCACTGACACGGCCCGCTACCAAAACCTGCGGCGCTCCTTCACTGCAGCCGAGGTGAGTAAAACATTTAAACGTGTTAACCCTCGCAAGGCTGCAGGCCCAGACGGCATTCCAGCCGCGTCCTCAGAGCATGCGCAGACCAGCTGGCTGGTGTGTTTAAGGAATATTCAATCAATCCTACCCAGTCTGCTGTTCCCACATGCCTCAAGAGGGCCACCATTGTTCCTGTCCCAAGATAGCTAATGTAACTGAGCTAAACGACTACCGCCCCGTAGCACTCACTTCCGTCATCATGAAGTGCTTTGGAAGACTAGTCAAACCATATCACCTCCACCCTACCTGACACCTAGACCACTCCAATTTGCTTACCGACCCAATAGGTCCACAGACGACGCAATCGCAACACACGGCACACTGCCCTAACCCATCTGGACAAAGAGGAATACCTATGTGAGAATGCTGTTCATCGACTACAGCTCAGCATTTAACACCATAGTACCCTCCAAACTCGTCATCAAGCTCGAGACCCGGGTCTCGACCCGCCCTGTGCAACTGGGTCCTGGACTTCCTGACGGCCCCCCCAGGTGGTGAGGGTAGGTAACAACATCTCCACCCCGCTGATCCTCAACACTGGGCCCCACAAGGGGCGTTCTGAGCCCTCTCCTGACTCCCTGTTCACCCACTACTGCGTGCCATGCACGCCTCCAACTCAATCATCAAGTTTGCGGACGACACTACAGTGGTAGGCTTGATTACCAACAACGACGAGACGGCCTACAGGGAGGAGGTGAGGGCCCTCGGAGTGTGGTGTCAGGAAAATAACCTCACACTCAACGTCAACAAAACAAAGGAGATGATTGTGGACTTCAGGAAACAGCAGAGGGAGCACCCCCCCTATCCACATCGACGGGACAGTAGTGGAGAAGGTGGAAAGTTTTAAGTTCCTCGGTGTACACATCACGGACAAACTGAATTGGCCACCCACACAGACAGCGTTGTGAAGAAGGCGCAACACCTCTTCAACCTCAGGAGGCTGAAGAAATTCGCTTGTCACCAAAAGCACTCACAAACTTCTACAGATGCACAATCGAGAGCATCCTGTCGGGCTGTATCACCGCCTGGTACGGCAACTGCTCCGCCCACAACCGTAAGGCTCTCCAGAGGGTAGTGAGGTCTGCACAACGCATCACCGGGCAAACTACCTGCCCTCCAGACACCTACACCACCCGATGTCACAGGAAGGCCATAAAGATCATCAAGGACAACAACCACCCGAGCCACTGCCTGTTCACCCCGCTATCATCCAGAAGGCAAGGTCAGTACAGGTGCATCAAAGCGGGGACCGAGAGACTGAAAAACAGCTTCTATCTCAAGCCATCAGAACTGTTAAACAGCCACCACTAACATTTAGTGGCCTGCCAACATACTGACTCAACTCCAGCCACTTTAATAATGGGAATTGATGGAAATTATGTAAAAATGTATCACTAGCCACTTAAACAATGCCACTTAATATAATGTTTACATATCCTACATACTCATCTCATATGTATAGTATATGTATATACTGTACTCTATATCATCTACTGCATCTTGCCATCTTTATGTAATACATGTATCTCAGCCACTTAAACTATGCCACTTTATGTTTACATACCCTACATTACTCATCTCATATGTATAGACTGCTACACTATACCATCTACTGCATCTTGCCTATGCGTTCTGTACCATCACTCATTCATATATCTTTATGTACATATTCTTTATCCCTTTACACTTGTGTGTATTAGGTAGTAGTTGTGGAATTGTTAGGTTAGATTACTTGTTGGTTATTACTGCATTGTCGGAACTAGAAGCACAAGCATTTCGCTACACTCGCATTAACATCTGCTAACCATGTGTATGTGACAATAAAATTCGATTTGATTTGATTTTTACCACTGGTGTGATCTGGCAGGCTCACAGGACACACACACAGTGACACACAGTGACACACACACTGTGTCACTGTGACACACACACACTGTGTCACACACACACACTGTGACACACCCACACACACACTGTGAAACTGTGACACAACACACAACACACACACACACACACACACACACACACACACACACAACACACACACACACACACACACAACACACCCTCCCCCCCCCCCCCCCCCCCTGTGGTTATTGTCAAACAAGTCCCAGTGAATTTCACAGCCCATATGCAAAGCCTGCAGGCTAGGGTTTAAAATGGAAATCAAATGACAACTGCTAAGCTAATGGAGCTAACTAGAAAATCAGGAAATTAGTAGCTAGCCAGCCTCCTGAGTCATTACATACATGAAGGGCCCTTTTCGGCATTTGCTGTATGATCAATGAAAATCTCCATATTGCAAATGTACTGTCCCTTACTAGACGTACGCGAATGTTTGTCAAATTCACCGACGTTTTTCCGCTGTCCCGGTAAATTCCACCAGATGGTGAATGGAATCTTATTGCAAATATACAAAACATCACCAATCACGACATGGCCATTTCTCCTAAACAGAAAAGACTTAGAAGACAAAACTTGGTGAGCTCAGGTTTGGACTAATGGGCTGTTAGCCCAGAAACAAGATGGCGTCGAGGCCTTAACGCTTTTTGAGTTAAGGCCATTTTTCTGGGATTAAAGGTCAAAAACTAATATAAAGCACTAATTTGACCACTTCACGTCAAAGTGCATGAACCTACGGTGTCAGGAAAGAAAGAACCAGCCATTTATCTATTGTAATTTATGAGAAATCGTACAATGTACAATTGGTGATGGTCAAAGAAATGTGTTTTTTCCCCCAAACAAGTTACAGATCCATTTGTGGCGTGTTCAGATGAATCCGTTAAGGTGGGTTTCGGAGCTCTGCGAGATTTCTGGGATTTTCTGGGATTTTCTGAAATCACACACTCATTCAACCCTCTGTAAATCAGTCAGTTCTTAAAACTTCGTATGGCTGCATCCCGCTACCGGGATCGATATGACAACAGCCAGTCGAAGTGCAGGGCCCCAAATTCAAACAACAGAAATCTCATAATTAAAATTCCTCAAAAATACATGTGTCTTATATCATTTTAAAGGTAATCTTGTTGTTAATCCCACCTAAGTGTCCGATTTCAAATATGCTTTTCAGCGAAAGCACTACAAACGATTATGTTAGGTCACCACCAAACCACAATAAGCACAGCCATTTTTCCAGCTAAAGATAGCTTCACAAAAACCAGAATAGAGATAAAATGAATTACTAACCTTTGATTATCTTCATCATATGACACTCATAGGACTTCATGTTACACAARACATGCATGTTTTGTTTGATAAAGTTCATATTTATATAAAAAAATCGGAGTTTACATTGGCGCATTACATTCACTAGTTCCAAAAACATCAATTGATTTTGCATAGCCACATCGTTTCAACAGAAATACTCATCGTAAATGTAGATGATAATACAAGTTATACACATGGAATTATAGATATACCTCTCCTTAATGCAACCGCTGTGTCAGATTTCAAAAAAACTTTACGGGAAAAGCAACCCAGGCAATAATCTGAGACGGCGCTCAGAAATATAATAAAATTAGCCGCCATTTTGGAGTCAACAGAAACCAGAAAATACATGATAAATGTTTCCTTACCTTTGATGAACTTCATCAGAATGCAGTCCTAGGAATCCCAGGTCCACAATAAATGCTTGATTTGTTCGATAATGTCCGTTATTTATGTCCAATTAGCTACTTTGGTTAGCGCGTTTGGTAAACAATTCCAAAGTCACAAAGCGCGTCCACTATAACGTGACGAAATGTCCAAAAGTTCTGTAACAGTCAGTAGAAACATGTCAAACGATGTACTGAATCAATCTTTAGAATGTTGTTAACATACATCTTGAATAACGTTCCAACCGGAGAATTAGATTGACTTCAGAAAAGCGGTGGAACGGACGTCCTCCTCATGTGAAGGCGCATGGTGAATGCGTGATCAGCTCGTGGAGTGATTACTCATTCCTGTCTCCCCCCCTTCACATTAGAGTCATCAGACAAAGTTCTGTTGACTGTTGACATCTAGTGGAAGCCGTAGGAAGAAAACTCATCCATATCTCGCTGTAATTTCATTGAGAGCTTGGTTGAAAATCTGCCACCTCAGAAACAATTCAAACAGGAAGTGGAACTTCTCAGGTTTTTGCCTGCCATATGAGTTCTGTTATACTCACAGACATAATTCAAACCGTTTTAGAAACTTCAGAGTGTTTTCTATCCAATATGAATAGTAATATGCATATATTAGCAACTGGGACTGAGGAGCAGGCCGTTTAATTTGGGCACCTCTGTGCACCTTTCATCCAAGCTACTCAATACTGCCCCTGCAGCCATAAGAAGTTAAGGGGGTGATACGTTTTTTTTTTTTTTTTTCAAATGTAAAATATTTGACCCTTGGGTCTTGACTTGATGTGTATTTGCAATATGAAAATTTACTGTGGAGCGCGCTCGCCATCTATTGGATTTTCGCTGTGTGACACTTGGAATTTGCCATATGACATTTGCCTTAAGCTTTGAATTAAATGCCGTCCATTTGAATGGTATTGGACATCGTGTATATGTTTCGTACGGTGCCAATATGTTCCCATTCATTTTTGTCCATTTCAGGGGGGCTTTCCCTTACATTATATTGACAACTACCACCACCACCACCACTACTGCTACCACCAATGCACTGCTACTACCACCACAGCACATTATGTAGCTAGCTAGTGATTTTAATGACAGTTATAGCTCCCTACTAGCTACAGAGAAATATAGCTACAACTGACGACTATTTTCCAAACTTAAAGTTTGGTAGCTAATTTACTACCTCTGCCAGGTAGCTAACGTTGGATGTTTACTAGCTAGCCAGCTTGCTCAAGGATTGCGCAAGATCGTCATACCCACCTTTTTTATTTGTCAACAATTCCACAGCTTTCTCAGTTGGTTTTAAATCGATCCGCTTTCACATCCTTAGCTATCTACAATAGCTGTTGTCATTTCAATATCTTGACGATGTCCTAAAACTTCCTCAAAATAGAGGCGCTCCATTTAACAAGCAGCTTGGTAAACCAATCGTAATATAGGATACGTCGACAGACGCGTCACACCCACAACAGACGCTTCCTGATTGGCCCAGTGGACCGAGGGCTAATCTACGGGTCTCCTCTCCCCTTTCTGCAGCCTATTGGAGATTCTCAATTGATTTTTATGTCTGGGGAATCTGGATCCAGGAGTCCAGCTAATTTATATCTGAAAATGATGGCAATCATGTTCTCCTCTCCTCTGCTCTATTCTCCTCTCCCCTCCTTGAGTGAACTCGTCCTCCAGGTTCAAAGTCCCCGGATAATCACAGCAATAAGTGTTGGTGAGGACAGACCGCTCATGTGCACACACGGCCCCCAGGTCATTTACAATCTCATCAACCTCCCTTCCTCCCTCCCTCTCCTCCTTGTCAGAAGCACCTGTTGCATCGCGGTGAGAACATGAACATGGAGCAGCAGAGTGAGAACATTTACGAGACTCCCCTAGACAGAGACTCAGACAGCCCAACGGAGGATACCCACCAGAACCAGACCCAGACCAGCAGTATCTATGAGACACCCAGTGACGTGGTGAATGATTCTGTTTACTGTGATGTGGAAGCACCCCAGGCATCCGGTAACGGAGACGGAGACGGTCTAACTGTGGAGTACGAGAACACCGGGAGCCTGAGAGAGGCACCTGCGGTTCCACTGCCCCGACGGGAGAGCAAGAGCAGCTCCTTCAGGTCCTCCAGCTCATCAGAAGACGAGGGAGAAAGGGAGAAAAAGAAAGAGAGTGAGGAGGAGGAGGTGGAGGAGGAGAGGCTGGAGAGTGAGGAGGAGAAGGAGAAGGAGGAGAGGCTGGAGAGTGAGGAGGAGAAGGAGGAGGAGGAGAAGGAGGAGAAGAAGAAGTTGGAGAGGAGGGTTCTGCAGGTGAAGGTGAACACAGATGAAGCCTCTTCCCAGCGATCCTCTTTGTCATCTTCTTCATCATCTATTTCTACTTCATCATCATTGTCAGAGCAGGGGAACCCTCCTGAGGAACCAATGCCAGTAGCAGATGGGCCAGTGATCTCACTCTTCGTCAGGGTAAGACAACATGGTAATGATATTAGGGTACGACGTACTGTGAAAGATGTATGAGTTTAAGACCCCATTCATGTGTGTGTCCCCACAAGGATAGTAAATGTCCCTACAAGGATAGTAAAACAAGGAAGATTCTCCCTCGTGGGGACATTTCCCACATCCCCATGAGGACAAAGGCTATTTTAAGTTTAGGGGTTAGGGTTAGGATTTGGGTTACAATTAGGGTTAGGATTAGAATTAGGGTTAGGGTTACGTGTTACGGTTAGGATTATGGTAAGGGTTAGGGGTTATGGAAAATAGGATTTTGAATGGAAATAAATTTTAGCTCTCCACAGGGATAGAAGAACATAACATGTGTGTGTGTGTGTGCGTATGTGTATGTGTGGTGTGTATGTGTTTCATCATGCTCTGTAGACTGATATCAGAGTGGAGGTTGCCCTCTCAAGGTCATGTCTGAGATAAAGTGGGCTATAAAACACATTGGGTATAAACACACACACACACACGCACGCACG
>NC_036843.1:14136980-14142083 GCF_002910315.2 Salvelinus sp. IW2-2015 | reverse complement strand
CACGACGCACGCACGCACGCACGGCACGCACGCACGCACGCACGCACGCACGCACGCACGCACGCACGCACGCACGCACGCACGCACGCGACGCACGCACGCGACGCACACACACACACACACACACACACACACACACACACACACACACACCACACACAGGTTTGAGGTGATAGGGCTGAAGACCACTAAGAGAGGCCTTGCACTTCTCTGACCGTTAGGTGGACATTACCACAGTCAGCAGTCGTGTGTGTGTGTGTGTGTGTGTGTGTGTGTGTGGTGTGGTGTGTGTGTGTGTGTATGTGTGTGTGTGTGTGTGTGTGTGTAGACTGTGTTTGTGTGTGTGTGTGGTGTGGGGGGGGGGGGGGGGGGGGGGAGGGGCGGTTGCCACAAGATTCTTAAATTTAAAATGAACTGAACTGGAATTCATCCCACCAAATGGACCTCAACTTGAGGGTTCAGTAGCATGTGAATCCGCCTGTTTGAGTGCATTTACTGTATGTGGTCTGTGTGTTTATTTGATGTGGTTTGTGGAGGATATTCACAGGTAAGCCGTCATTCTGCTTCCTCTCAAGGTTTCATTCCTTCCAGGAAGTTTGATTGATTTTTTGATTTAGGGCAGGTGTGGGAGTACAGGTGAGGCCTGGAGGAAGCGTAGTACGGTTTGATGATCTGTTTGATTGTTTTCTATAGTTTCTATGATTTATAAATCTCCCTACAATCTGAATGGAGCTGTGCAGTCCACTTCCACGTTATCTATATTGGATTTAACATGACAACACAACCTCAATAAATAACAACGAAGTCAGCAGTAAAACACATCACCACACGACAGCACTCACAATACACACACACACCCCCTCCGTTCCGACACCCACTAGGTGCATTTGAGTTGAAGAGGAGTCCCAAATTCCCTTAATTCCTATTTAGGCACCACTTTTAACTCAGGGGAAATAAAGGCCTCTGGACACAAAGCAGTGCACTACAGAAATAGTGCTATCTTAGAACCAAAAAGTGTTCTTCGGCTGTCCCCATTGCGAGAACATTTGAACAACCCTTTTGGTTCAGGAGAACCCTTTCCAGCTGAGGGTTCTACATGAACCCAAAGAGTTGTACCTGGAACCAAAAAGTTTTTTTTACTGGAACCAAAAGGATCTGCCTATGGGGGACAGCGCAGAGAAACCTTTTTTGAACCCCTTTTTTTTCTAGGAAGTGTACGTATAAGTAGGAGAAGGGGTCATTTCAGAGTCTAATTATGTTGATATAGGAGGGGAACCTGGATCACATCCGTACTACCGTCCTCTTTTCCTATAACTACACTACAACTCGCAAAGCACTCTCCCTTTTCACCTCCTAACTGCTTTCCTCCTCTCCCCCTCTTCTTACTGACACCTCAACCCCCCGCCCCTGACTAATTTTTGACGACACACTCATTCAGACAGCTGGACTCAGAGTACAAATCAGAACAAAACCAGGGCAACACCACCCCAAAGCACACCACAACGACACACACACACACACACACACACACCACACTACACACACACAATACAGATCTCTAAACATCGAGCTAGCGACGTGAACACACACACACACACACCACACATCAACACACCACACACAACAACAACAACACAATCACACAACAGCACACAAAACACAAACACACACACACAACCCATACCATACACTCAAGAGACACGGTAGGACAGAAGCTCGACACCAAGCGCGCAGCAACAGCCAAGGAGTTGCGGTGGTACAAAAGGACAACGTGACTGGGCAGAACCCAGCTGAGAACACAGACTGCGACAATACACACATAACACACTATTGCAGAAGATAACCCACACACCTGTTAGAGCAGTGGGTGACTGACACGTCTGCAGCTGAAGAGAGAAGGACCCCTGATATTGAACTTTTTGTCAAGGTGGGGGTGTGTGTGTGCTGTGTGTGTGTTATGATATTGAGAACATGTCTTTCTGCTTATGAATATCTGCTGCGTAGTGTGTGGTGTTTTGTTGTTGTTGTTGTTTTCCGTGGCACAGCGCCAGAGGATTACCCAACACGCCTGCTGAGTGTTTTCTCTGTCCCCTGTCCCCTGTCTCCTCCTTACTTTCTCCTCTATTCTCCTGCTGCCCCTCTCTCTTTCTCTGTCCCACTGTCTCCCCCTTACTTTCTCCCTATCCTCTGCTGCCCCCTCTCTTTTCTCTGTCCCTGTCCCCTGTCTCCCCTATCCTTTCTCCTCCATTCTCTGCTGCCCCCTCTCTCTTTCTCTGTCACTGACAGATCAGATCTACTAATTATTTCTGGTCCTTCTAAGCAGTGAAAGCAGCGGAGGTTATTATACTTTAACATGGTCAGTCATGTTGTGGCTCTAGTGTGCCAGGACTCATTCTTATGTGAGACTCATTTAACTTTATTCCTTAGCTCCCTGATAGCAGGTCCTAATGCCGTAATGGTTCTTCTCTCTTTTTTTTCCCCCTTCTTCCTCCCTCTCTCCCTCCCGCCTTCTCTCATTCCCTTCCCACCCCCCCCCCTTTTCCCCCACCCCCCCCCCCTACCCCCCTTCTCCCACCCCCTTTTTCCCTTCCCCGCCAAGATTCTAAATTTAAAATGAACTGACTGGAATTCCATCCCACCCCAATGACTCAACTGAGGGTTCCAGTAGCATGTGAATCCGCCCTGTGAGTGCATTTACTGTATGTGTCTGTGTGTTTATTTGATGTGTGTTTGTGGAGGGATATCACAGGTAAGGTCATCCTGCTTCCTCTCAAGGTTTCTTCCTTCCAGGAAGTTTGATTGATTTATTGATTAGGGCAGGTGTGAGTACAGGTGAGGCCTTGAGGAAGCGTAGTAGTTGATGATCTGTTTGATGTTTTCTATAGTTTCTATAGTTTTATAATCCTCCTACAATCTGATGGAGCTCTGAAGTCCACTTCACACGTTATCTATATTGGATTTAACATGACAACACACCTCAATAAATAACAACAAGGTCAGCAGTAAAACACATCCACACACACACACTCACACATACACACACACACCCCCTCCGTTCCCGACACCACAGGTGCATTTGAGTTGAAGAGGGAGTCCCAAATGTCCCCTTATTCCTATTTTAGGGCACCACTTTTAGACTCAGGGAAAAAGGCTCTGGACAAAAGCAGTGCACTACAGAAAAAAGGTGCTATCTAGAACCAAAAAGTGTTCTTCGGCTGTCCCCATTGGAGAACATTTTGAACAACCCCTTTTGGTTCCAGGTAGAACCCTTTCCACTGAGGGTTCTACATGGAACCCAAAAGAGTTGTACCTGGAACCAAAAAGTTTTTTTACCTGGAACCAAAAAGGATTCTCCTATGGGGGACAGGCACAGAACCTTTTTGGAACCCTTTTTTTCTAGGAGTGTACTGTATATAGGGGAAAGGGGGTCATTTCAGATCTAATTATGTTGATAAGGGAGGGAACCTGATCCATCCGTACCTACCTGTCCTCCTTTTCCCTATACTACACTACAATCGCAAAGCACCTCTCCTTTTCCACTCTCTACTGCTTTCCTCCTCTCCCCCTCTTCTTACTGACACCTCAACCCCCCGCCCCCTTGACTATTTTTGACCGACACACTCATTCAGACAGCTGGACTCAGAGTACAAATCAGAACTAAACCAGGGCCACACCACACACACACACAACACAGTCTACACGCACACACACACACACACACACACACACACTACACACACACACACACACACACACACACACACACACCACACCACAAACACACACCCACACAACAACACACACACACACACACACACACAAACACAAACACACACACAAACACATACACATACATCAAGAGACACGGTCAGGACAGAAGCTCTGACACACAAGCGCGCAGCACAGCAAGGAGTTGCTGGGTACAACAGGACAAACGTGACTGGGCCAGAACCCAGGCTGAGAACACAGACGGACAATACACACATACACACTATTGCAGAAGATAACACACACCTGTTAGAGCAGTGGAGATGACTGACACGTCTGCAGCTGAAGAGGAGAAGGACCCTGATATTGAACTTTTTGTCAAGGTGGGGGGTGTGTGTGTGTCTGTGTGTGTGTGTATGTATTTGAGAATCATGTCTTTCTGCTGTATGAATATCTGCTGCGTAGTGTGTGTGTTTTGTTGTTGTTGTTGTTTTCCCGTGGCACAGCGCCAGAGTAACCCAACACGCCTGTGAGTGTTTTCTCTGTCCCCTGTCCCCTGTCTCCCCTATACCTTTCTCCTCCTATTCTCTGCTGCCCCCTCTCTCTTTCTCTGTCCCCTGTCTCCCCTATACCTTTCTCCTCCTATTCTCTGCTGCCCCCTCTCTCTTTCTCTGTCCCCTGTCCCCTGTCTCCCCTATACCTTTCTCCTCCTATTCTCTGCTGCCCCCTCTCTCTTTCTCTGTCCGACAGATCAGATCTACTGAATTATTTCTGGTCCTCTAAGCAGTGAAAGCAGGAGGTTAACTAGTTAAATGGTTCAGTCATGTTGTGGCTCTAGTGTTGCCAGACTCATTCTTATGAGACTCATTTATACTTATTCCTAGCTCCCTGATATGCAGGTCTAATGAGGTAATGGTAGTTGGTATAGTGGGGTAGTTAGTATGAGGTAGATTTGGGCGTATGTTATGCTAAATAAACAAGGGATTTGCATTAGCGTTCATGTTACTTGCCTCCTGTAATTTTGAGGTGTGTAATGGACTGTTTGGGGGTAGTTAGTGTAGTTGAGGGGAAGTTGTAGTAGGAGTAGTTATATTGTGGTGTAGCCTATATGTAGTAGACCTTTTAGTGGTTAGTTACCGGGCAGTGTGTGTAGTAGTAAGATAGGTATATGTTGATATTTAGCTGGTATATGAGGTAGTTCTAGGGGTAGTTAGCTGATATATGAGGTAGTTCTAGGGGGTAGATAGCTGATATATGAGGTAGTTCTAGGGGTAGTTAGCTGATATATGAGGTAGTTCTAGGGGCAGTTAGCTGATATATGAGGTAGTTCTAGGGGTAGTTAGCTGTATAAGGTAGTTCTAGGGGTAGTTAGCTGGTATATGAGGTAGTTCTAGG
>NC_036843.1:14123762-14136955 GCF_002910315.2 Salvelinus sp. IW2-2015 | reverse complement strand
ACAACATCTCACACAATTCTTCCAACCTTAACCACTTTTACACACACTTACTACTACACACACTACCACACACACACACTAACAACACTACTAACCACTTACTCTACACACAACCACACACTACACACACCACACCACACATCACACAACACTACTACACTAAATCACACAAACACACCACACACACACACACACACAGACAGACAACAGAGACACTTTTTTCTTTTTTTTTTTTTTTTCTTTTTTTTGTTATTTAATATTATTTTTTTTTTTTAGATAACTCTCTTTTCTTTATCCAGATTTTCCTTTCACGACCAGGACTTTTTCTCCTTAGTCAGAGACGTGTCTAGACAGATTAGATCAGACAGATCAAGTACAGATCAGACATCTACAGTCTAAGTGATTTCATGAGGGTACATGATCTTCCCAGAAACCATGTCCAGATCCCAGACATCATTAGTACTCTAACCTCAGTGATATCAGACCAACTTATCAGATAATCCTCCAGGGTTATGTTGATTTCATTGAGATCTCAGAATGTATTTCTTCTAACGTCAGTATCAGACTCAGACTTTTTTTCCATATGAGACCCTCGTTTCCATGATCAGATACAGTCAGTCACTAATAGTATTATCTTCCTTCCAGAAAACCTTCAGACACCCTCAGTCTCAGATCAGACCTCCCAGATCTCCTACTATATCCACATTAACTACTTTCATTCTCTTCCGATTTTCTTTTTGTATATTATATTGCTTTTTTGACTTTTAGCTTTCTTGTTTTGTGTTCAGTAGTTTTAGTTATTTAACTCTTCCTTATTTTCTAGATTCTTTTTTGTTTCAAGAACCTAGAAAGTTGAATGATTAATGTAAATTTGATTATACTTCTTCATGGACTTATTTTTTGGAATTTTATTTTTTGATAATCTTATCCATTTTTATTGTATTTTTCACCCTTCTTATGGTATCCCTTAGATCCACTTTTCATTTCAAACATTATATCAGACAGTTCTTTCATCATCCTCCAGACACATATCATGGGTCACAACCAATTCACATAGTACATTTTGGATAATGTACGAGGATGTAGGTTTTACTCATTTTTTTCCTATTAAGTTTACCAGGATATACAGATTTTTTGACAGACAGACCTTTATAATCTATTAGATCAGTCGTTCTCCTAGACCCCTTCTTTCTTGTCTTCACATCTCTTTATATATTTCTGAATATGGGTATATTCCATTCAGTTTCCTTATAAATATATTTATCTTTATCAATCCTCCTCCCCTATATCAATCTTTTCTTTTTACTAAATCTTTACTTATCACTAAGATATTTTTACACCACTTATCTTATTATATTTTACTTCAATTAAAATTTTGTAATTTTTAAACACCATAATTTTTTTTACAACTATATTTAAAACTATTTCCTTTTTTTTATATAAAAATAAATTTTTTATTTATATTATATTTTACATACACATCACTATTATCAACTTATCTATTTAACACCTATTCACTTTACTAACTCACACACATAATTACACCATTACACACTATCACACATCACACACCAACACATCACCTAGACTCATCCATCATCACACACCCTGTTACACATCACTACACTTAGCACACAACACACACACACACACACACACACACACACACACACACCGACCACACACACAAACTGCAACATTAGTATACCATACATTATTAAATTTTTATTGTCTTTGTGTTAGCCCCCAGTATCCTTCATTTTACCCTTTTCAAGTTTCCACAATTTTTTTTGCCTTGGATCTCTTCAAAACTAATACTGTATTATTTTGATCTAGACAGCTACTGATAATTCTTAGGGCTACCTAACAAATCTATCTTCTGCCCTTATACACTCAGCCTTTTTATGTTCAGACTCAACACACACACTTACACACACACTACACTATCACACCACCACACACCACCACACACACACACACACGACACACACTAACGACACAACACACACCACACACACATCACATCAACACACTGACACACACTACAACGACACACACCAACACACACACACACCTACACACACACACACACACACACCATCATGGCGCCATGGCTGAAAGAGTATCCTTTATAGGGTTGACACCAGTATAAACACCAGAATAATATTATTTCAACCATTCCATACCACACCTACTATCTCGGATCTATTTTTTACACACTTTTGCCTCTGGTTATCTAATCTTTTTATCATTCTTATTGATAACTACCTTTTCTCTTTACTGTTACTTAAGCTAGTACTACCCCCTAGATATTACCTCATGTTTTTATTACCAGTCTAATAACATTTTACCCCTAAAATTACCTTCATTTTTATACCTATGTTTTTGAGCTAACCTACCCCTAGAAAGCACCTCAGTATACCACAACTACCCCTACAACTACCTCATATTGACAAAGCTAACACCCCTTAAGACTTACCTCATACAATGCAGGCTAACTACACCGTAAACTACCTCATTGTAAGGACTGTTCGGTATCTCGCAGCTAACTACCCCTAGATAAACGTTACTAGTTCCATCTGTATTAACAGGCTAACTACCCCCTAGGAACTACCTCAACATACAAGCTAACTACACCTAGAAACTGTACCTCATTATTATAAGGCTATAACCAGCCTAACTACCACCCTATAGAAACTAGCCTCTATATATGTTGGATAGCGCTAAGCCTAACTCACCCCGATAGGAACCACCTCATATCCACTCCAGCAATATCTACCCCCTACGTAGAACCTCACTACTCTTATATCAGCTAAACTTGCCACATCTAAACTTAACTTTTGTCTCATGTACGATTAGACCTTGCAGTTTACCTAAGTGCTACCCCCTAATAAAAAATACCTTCTTAACCTAGCCATCCAGCTTAACTTAGCACCTAGAACTACTCTCATTATGTTACAGCTTATCACTTACCCCCTAGAACTACCTTCATATACAGCTAACTACCCCAAGAACTATCCTCATTTAGATCAGCTAATCGTTACCCCCAGAAGTAAAACTATCCTCATAAAATATCAGCAACTGCCCCTAGAACTAAACGCTATCAAATGTTATTCAAAGTACTTTTAGCTGTATTACACTACCCCAAAACTACCTCATACATCAGCTAACTACACCTAGAACTACCTCAATACCAGATCTGGTAACTACCCCTAGCAAACTACCGTAGTTCTAGGTATACAGCGTGTAGATAGACTAACCCCTGAAGAACTATATACCTGCATATTACTAGCTGATATCATCATAACTGCGCACCCATAGAACCTGACTACTTCTACAAGTATATATCACTAACTACCCCGGTAGAACTTACTCTCCATTAATGATCAGTCCTATCTACCCCCTAGAACACCCTCATATATTTCAATAGGTACGTAGCTATCTAAACATATACCACCTATAACTGACTAGTCCTACGTTTCATATATCGAGCTAGTCCAGTCTATCGAGCCCTACCCTAGAATAAATAATGACTACCTCATATATCAGCTAAACTACCCCTAGGAACTACGGTATCTAGGCTCATATATCAGCTAATCTACCCCTAGGAACACCTCATATATCAGACTAACGTATACCTCCTATAGAGAGCACTACCTCATATCATCAAATATATGAGATAGTCTCGCTTAACTAGTGATCCCCTAGATACTCTGTATACTATATATGACTGTATTCGTACTTTGTATATTAGACAACTGATATATGAAGAGACCGTACGTACGCCTTAGCATCTAGGCAGTGCTATAATCTATGAATCAGCTGAACGATAAAACTACCTAACCTTGAATAAGAAAAGCGTACCTCTCTTACACTCTAGCGGAGTATTAGTTCTGACGATAATAATGTCAGTATATATCAATTCCATCAACTAGAGTGAAGCTACAGCTAAATTATCTACTTTAGATACTGACCCCCTAGAGGAAATATGACTAGTCTAGTTATTTACTTTCTAAAAGGCGGCCTAACTACCCCGTTAGGTAAGCTAGGAACTTTACCTTCAATTTAATTAGATTTTTTCACCCAGACTGATCTATTCCTAGGCTAGCAAGATAAGTTAGCCTAATAATATGAAGTAGTCTAGGGTTAGTTACTGTATAATTCTTTTATTTAAAATCGATAAGCATATCTAGTAGAGTAAACCTATTAGTAACCATGTATGACTTATCTACTCTAGTTCTACTTACATCAGACACTGCTTGTAGTTAGCTCATTCTGCATTAATGCAGAGTGAGGCCGGGGACTCAGGTTGGGTATTTATAAAGACAACCTAAACTAAAAAATCATAACTACATATAAGCATACACCACAATGATAACTACTTACCTAAAGTGTACTCTACAAGCAGTTTAGCAATAAACTTTCCCATGCATCAACTAACACTAAACTACCCCCAAAACAGTCCATTACACAGACTCAACAAGTAAAATCTTACAGGAAGCATTAAAGTTAGCGGGATGAGACTGCTAATGTCAAAATCCCGTAGTAGTCCTTAAAATATTTATAGTATCAGAGTATAACATGTTTGACGCCCAAATCTAAGACCTCATACATACAAGTTACTAGCTCCGCACTATATTATACCATAATAAATGAAACTACCGATTACCTCATTAGACCCTGCATATCAGAGAGCTAGGAGTATAGAATCCTAGGGTGTATAAAGTATAAATGCTAGGTGCTCATAATAGAATGAGATGAGTCTTAGTTCTAGGTCTTTGTTAGTGTACAACATCGTTAGAGCCACAACATGATACCTGAACCATTAATTTTCTTTATGAGCTATTAACCTCCTGCTTTCACTGCTTAAGATGACCAGAAAAATTAATCAGAGATTCTCATCTTGTCGGACAGAAGAAGAAAGAGAGATAGGTTAGCTGGGGAATATGAGGTAGTTCTTCAAGGGCATTACCTGATATGAAGGCAGCAGAGAATAGGGAGGAGACAATATAGGGGGAGACAGGGGACAGACAAGAGAAAGAGAGAGGAGTTCCCAGGGTAGATAGCTGCAATTATATGAAAAATAGGCAGTCTACAGTATAAGTAGGAGAGAAAGGATAGGGGAGAGTACAGTAGCATCTAGAAAATAAGAAAGAGATAATCGTGGCAGCAGAGGGTAGTTAAAGCAATAGGTGAATAGAAAGAAAGTATAGAGACAGGGATCTAAGTCGAAGACATGATATAAAACACTAGCACACTGAAAGCGGTTAGGATTGACAGTCTATCCTTGCCACTAGGAAATACAAACATGAACAGGAGCATACATAATAAACGACACACACTATCTGCTAGAGCCTCAGTAATAGTCATACAGCAGTAAAACATGATTCTCAAAATACATACACACCACACACAAACGATCCACCAACACACCCCCCACTAGTCTTGACTCAATAAATGAAGTTTACTAAATAATGCAGAGTTCCATTCTTCTCCCTTTCACTGAGTCTATTAACGTGTCAGTGTCTATACTCTCACTCTCCTTCTAACAGTGGTTGATGTATCCATTCTGTCTGAACTCTAGAAAGTGTTTAAGTGCCCTTCCAAGTATTGTCTAGTACTGTGTGCCTCATCCTGAAGTTTGACTGCGCGTAATTCCCCATCACGGTTAGTCCCCTCTGTTATTATCCCAGCAACTCCTTCGGCTGCGCCCTTGTGTGTCAAGCTTCTGTCCTGAACCGGTCTCTTATTATGTGTTTAATTTACATTATGTTGTGTGTTAAGTTATTTGTCCTTAGTACAGTAGTCGTTATCAGGTATAAGTGCTCCCAGGCAGCGTTTGTGTGTGGTCTGGGTGTGTTTTTTCGCCCGATGGGATGGTGTTGTTGTAAATGTGGAAATGGTGTTGTGTGTGTGAATATGTTATTTCAGTGTGTGGGTTCCTTCTTGTGTGTGTGGTATCCCTAACAGAATCTCCTTCAGCACGCCATGTTGTGGTGTGTGTGTGTGTTGTCCGGTGTGTGTGTCGTTTTTGTGGCTTGTTTGTGTGTTGTTTGTGTTTTTTGGCCCGTTTGTTCTTGATGTGTTTACTTCTGTGATCTCACGTTTTTGTCTGAATGAGTGTGTTGTCGTGTGTTGTGTGTCGGCAAAAATAGTCAGGGGCGGGGGTTGCAGTGTCCAGTAAAAGAATGAGCAGAGGAGAAAGCGAGTTAGAGTAGTGGAGAAATGAAGTTGCTTTGCATTTAGTGTAGTATAGTGGTGAAAGTTTGCAGTATTGCACAAGTCACTGAGTGTACTAGGCATGATTTCAGACCTCACCCTATTATACTCTACAAATAATATATAAGTATTCTGAACCAAATGACCCTACTCTATCAAATTTCCATCCCGGATATACTATTTAGCAGATCCCATGCAACAAACTCCTTAGAAAACCCAAAATAGAGAAAGTACCAAAAAGATCTTGTGCCTTCCCCCATAGAGAATCCTTTTTTCCAGTAAAAAATACTTGTGTTCCAGAGTTACATACCATCTCCTTCATGAGATAATTCCATAAAGAAACACCTCGTTCAGTTGAAAGTCACGTATCCTGCAATTGGTATCGCTGGAACCAGAAAATGGTTGTGTGTGTTTGTGTCAAAAATGTTCTCCAATGGGACAGCCGCAAAACCACTTTTGGTTCTAATAGCACCGTTTTTTCTGTAGTGCCACTGCTTTTGTCCAGTAGTCCTTTTTTCCCTGATGTCTCTAAAAGTGGTGCCCTTATAGAATTAGGTGAGAGAATGTGGTGGTCCCATTGTGACTCCCTCTTTCAGATCTTCATATATGGCGCATCGCTTGTGTGTCCGGCGAACGATTGTGTGTGTTGGGTGGTGTTTGTGGTTGTGTTGTCTGGTCTGTCTTCTGTCTCAGGTCTGTCTTCTGTCTGATCTGTCTGTCTATTCTGTCTTCGTCGTCTGTCCTGTCTGTCTGTCTGTCGTCTGTTCTGCGCTGTCTGTCGTCTGTCTGTCGTCTTTTCTGTCTGTCTGTCTGTCTGTCTGTCTGTCGTCGTCTGGTCGTCTGTCTGTGTGTGTGGTGTGTGTTGTTTGTTGTGCTGTGGTGTGGTTGGTGTGTGTGTGTATGTGTTAGTTGATGTTGTGTGTGTGTGTGTTGTGGTGTTGTGTGGCTGGATGTAGTGTGTGGTGTGTGAGTGGTTGTGTGTTGTGTGTGTGTTGTGTGTGGTGCGGCGTGCGTGTGTGCAGGCAGGGAGTGATGGGGAGAGTATAGGTAACTGTCCGTTCTCTCAGCGTCTCTTCATGATCCTATGGCTAAAAGGAGTCGTCTTCAACGTCACTACAGTCGACCTGAAGAGGTAAAACACGCATGCACATACACACACACTCTCAGATATACACTAACCCATCTGTGTGTGTTGTCCTATAGAAAACCGGCTGACCTCCATAACCTTGCTCCAGGCACACACCCACCCTTCCTGACCTTCGAAGGAGAGGTGAAGACGGACATCAATAAGATAGAAGAATACCTAGAGGACATGCTGGCTCCACCCAGGTATACACACATACGTGCATGCACACACACTGTAAAAAGTCTAAATAAGATTGTGTTTGTTAACGCTGGTGTTCCTCAGGTACCCTAAACTGGCAGCTAAGAACCGGGAGTCCAATACGTCAGGAAACGACATCTTCGCCAAGTTTTCAGCCTACATCAAAAACATCAGGCCAGAGAACAACGCAGGTACAGACACACACACACACTTCACTGATCTAGGTGGGTTGCCTGGGTTTGTGTGTGTGTAGTAATGTGTGTGTGCATCCTGCAGTTCTAGAGAAAAGTCTCAACAAGGCATTAGCCAAGCTGGATGAGTTCCTTCTGTCCCCGCTGCCAGAGGAGCTGCAGGATGGCAGAGATGTGGCAGAAGGGGGGTCGTTACGGAAGTATCTAGACGGAGACACATTAACACTGGCCGACTGCAACTTGCTGCCCAAATTACATGTCGTCAAGGTATTATTCCTATTGTTATTATCCAACTACAGACAGAAAGTGATGATCAACCAATTACAGAAGTGGACTGTATCAAGATACAGTATCTCTTTACCTTTGGTGTTTTATTCAGATCTGTTTGTGTCAGGCTGTCTGTTCCAGGATTTAGTGTTGTGCCCTAAACTCTTATGACCTCAAATAACACCTTCTGCCCATACAGGGCACTCCTTTTGGCTAGAGTCACCTATAGGTTTATATGGTTATGGTTACTGTATCAGAAGCGATTGTGATTCTCTCCATGGTGTGTGTTCTGTCTCCAGGTGGTCGCTAAGAGATACCGTAACTATGAGATCCCTACAGAGCTGCAGGGTGTATGGCGTTACATTCAAAATGCCTACAGGCGAGATGAGTTTACCAACACCTGCGCGGCTGATGCAGAGATAGAACTAGCCTATCAGGACGTGGCCAAGAGGCTGTCCAAGTGATAATGCCTGGAATCATTACTCTGTGTAGTTTTTCTAAATGAATCAAATCAGGTTTTATTAAATCCAATAAAATAAACCAGACTCAGTCATATAAAACCTATTTTAGTATATCCTGCTTTCTTTTACACTTCTGGACTTTTAGACTTTTACTCTAATAATAGTTTTTTTTATATATAGTTCCAGCTGTCCCACAAAAATACATTTTCAGAGCAAGGGTGGCGCAGCAAGATGATCAAGATGTTAATATTGCAAGATTAACTTCATTCAAGATATATGATCTTCGATCTTTATAATATGTTAACATTTGAACAGTTTCATTACAGTAAATTGGAGCAAAGAGCAGTAATCGAGGATGAAGAGAAAGTGCTATTTGAATGGAAGAACACAGTATTGATAACACACAGTATTTTTGGCCACAGTAGATTTCAATTAATGGTTGGTTAGTAGATTAATGAATGATAGGGCATGTGATTGTGAAGTTAAAGTTTTTTCCCAGACTGCACCATCCTGTGGTCACAGAGTTGTTGTGTGTGTTGTAAAACCAGGAATTGACAACAAAGTTTTCATATAACTATACTGATTTGATCATAAGTTAACGAATGTTAATGAGTGTTATTGCTCTAATTTAAATAATAAATCTATTTTCTCATACATTAGTTGGCTGGACTCTTTACTGTTACTCAAGTAATTAACATTCTCTTCTATGAATGATACCAAAGTAAACAAGTGAATGTGGGAGGGTGCATGCATACAGAAACCACATGCTCTCACCCTCTGCTGAATAAATAATGATGTTACAATGTGGATGAGATGATAGTTATGACTGGACATGAGAGGAGAGGAGGGGACACAGAAACAGGCAGAGAGAGTGCCCTAACTTTACATTTATGCACTACAACATGCACTGAATCAGTGATTAATTTTGTTTTCCTGTGCCATGATTCTGGCATTGAACAAATCATCCTCATGCTAGGCAGTTTCAGTGGTGCAGTACACTTAATTCATCTCAATTCAACTTGTTATGGAAAGATATGAAATATGTGATGGGGTTTAGAAAGGAAACACTTAATACTCCCACATGTAGGCCTAACCTAACCAGTATATAGCGGACTTCTGAGTTTTCAGCACCATGGACAATGGAATGTATTCATTTGATGGCTCTGTTCTAATCAAATCGATACAATTTTATTTCATTTGGAACTGAATTTATCAAATCTGTTTTCATTAAACCAATCCTTTATTTGATTCAATTAATTACATATTATTCAATCCATTAGCTATTCATTTATCATTTTTTGTCATTTCATAGATAACTGTTTGGCATCAGACAATAAAATATAACACAATCGACCAAACATACCTGATAACCGATAATAAGCCTACCCATAACCAACAATAACCATAAAATAACACTACATAACCATAAAACTCAAAGTACATTTTGTACGAGTTCATAAAACACACACATAGAACTACATAGAGCTACATAGTGCATCTTAGTATTATTAATGGAAACAAATATAAATGTAAAGACACAGGCATAAAACACTAACCATCAGGTTTTGATCGATTCTTGATTGATTGATTCTTGATTGATTGATTCTTGATTGATTGATTGCACCATCCTGTCCGAGTCAATATGGCCTCCACACAGGCTCCTCCCCCCTACCCTCTGTTTGGTTGGCCAGCCTGGCAGTGGGGGCCTGGTCTCCTCCCGGCCCAGAAGTAAAGTGGTTTGTCCTGTCCCCCTCTGGCAGTGAGATGTAGTGGTTGGTCCCGGCAGAGGCTCCATAGTAGAGGATGGGGCTGCTGCTGGGCTGGAAGAGTCCACTGTGGGAGTGTGGGGGGAGAGTGGGGAAAGGTGGGGGTAGGTACGGGGGTGGAGGGGGGGTGACGGAGTAGGGGAAGGAGGAGAAGTGCATTCTGGGAGTGGACGAGAATGAGGAGAGGGGGGGAAACGGGCGATCAAACCCAGCAGCCAGCTCACACACACCTGGAAAACAGACGCACACAGGGTCAGAGGGCACATCACTGTGTTACTGTGTGTGCGCGTGTGCATGCATGTATGCCTACCTGAGAGGCCAGTGGTTCTTGAGGATGAGAAGGGGTAAGATTGATCATTGGTCCAGGGGGGTGAGGAAAGGGGCCTAGAGTCTGAGAGAGGGAAGGCTGGAGGGAGAGATAATGAAAGGAGCAGGGGATAGAGAAAGAATGAGGGAGAGAGACAGGGAAGGAAGTGAGAGAAACAGGAATGGAAGTGAGAGAAACAGGAATGGAAGTGAGAGAGACAGGGAAGGAAGTGAGAGAGACAGGGATGGAAGTGAGAGAGAACAGGGAAGGAAGTGAGAGAGACAGGGAAGGAAGTGAGAGAGACAGGGAAGGAAGTGAGAGAACAGGGAAAAGTGAGAGAAAGAATGAGAGAACAGGGAAGGAAGTGAGAGAGACAGGGAAGGAAGTGAGAGAGACAGGGAAGGAAGTGAGAGAGACAGGGAAGGAAGTGAGAGAAACAGGAATGGAAGTGAGAAAGACAGGGAAGGGAAGTGAGAGAGACAGGGATGGAAGTGAGAGAGACAGGGAAGGAAGTGAGAGAGACAGGGAAGGAAGTGGAGAGACAGGAAGGAAGGAGAGATGAGGACAGAGAGACGAAGGAAAGGAAGGGAGAGAGAGACAGGAAGACAAAAAAAAGGGAAGGAAGGGAGAGACAGGAAGGAAGGAGAGAGACAGGGAAGGAAGTGAGAGAGAACAGGGAAGGCAGTTGAGAGAGACGGGAAGGAAGTGAGAGACAGGGAAGGAAGTGAGAATAGACAGGGATGGAAGTGAGAGAGACAGGGATGGAATTGAGAGAGACGGGGATTGAAGGGGAGAGACAGGGAAGGAAGGGAGAGAGAAGAGGAAGGAAGGCGGAGAGACAAGGAGGAGGAGAGAGAACAGGGAAGGAAGGGAGAGAGACAGGGAAGGAAGGGAGAGAGACGAGGGAAGGAAGTGAGAGAGATAGGGAGGCAGTGAGAGAGACAGGGAAGGATGGAAGGACGGGAAGAAGTGAGAGAGACAGGGAAGGAGTGAGAGAGACAGGGAAGGAAAGTGGAGAGAGACAGGGAAGGAAGTGAGATAGACAGGGATGGAAGTGGAGAGATACAGGGATGGAATTGAGAGAGACGGGGATGGAAGGAAAGGGAGAGAGAGAGGGAAGGAAGGGGAGAGACAGGAAGGGAGGGAGAGAGACAGGGAGGAAGTGAGAGAGACAGGGAAGGAAGGGGAGAGACAGGGAAGGATGTGAGAGAGACAGGGATGGAATTGAGAAGACACAGGGAAGGAAGGGAGAGACAGGGAAGGAAGAGAGAGAGAGTAGGAAGGAAGGAAGGAAGGAAGGTGAGAGACAGGGAAGGAAGGGAGAGAGACAGGGAAGGAAGTGAGAGAGACAGGGAAGGAAGGGGAGAGACAGGGATGGAAGTGAGAGAGACAGGGATGGAATTTGAGAGAGACAGGGAAGGAAGGGGAGAAGACAGGGAAGGAAGGAGGAGAGGGGGAAGGAAGGGGAGAGACAGGGAAGGGAGAGAGACAGGGAAGGAAGTGAAAGAGACAGGGAAGGAAGGGGAGAGACAGGGATGGAAGTAGAGAGACGAGGATGGAATTGAGAGAGACAGGGAAGGAAGGGGAGAGACAGGGAAGGAAGGGGAGAGAGAGGGAAGGAAGGAATGGGGAGAGAGAGGGAAGGAAGGGGAGAGACAGGGAAGGAAGGGAAGAGAGAGAGGGAAAGGAAGGGGAGATACAGGGAAGGAAGGGAGAGAGACAGGGTGGAAGTGAGAGAGGCAGGGAAGGAAGGGGAGAGACAGGGAAGGAAGGGGAGACAGGGAAGGAAGGGAGAGAGACAGGGAAGGAAGTGAGAGAACAGGGAAGGAAGGAAGGTGAGAGACGGGATGGAAGTGGAGAGAGACAGGGATGGAATTGAGAGGAAGGGTAAGGAGGGGAGAGACATGGGAAGGAAGGGAGAGAGACAGGGAAGGAAGTGAGAGAAGACAGGGAAGGAAGGGGAGAGTACAGGGAATGGAAGTGAGAGAGACACGGGAATGAATTGAGCAGAGACAGGGAAGGAAGGGGAGAGACAGGGAAGGAAGGGAGAGAGACAGGGAAGGAAGTGAGAGAGACAGGGAAGGAAGTGAGATAGACAGGGATGGAAGTGAGAGATACAGGGATGGAATTGAGAGAGACGGGGATGGAAGGAAGGGAGAAGAGAGAGGGAGGAGGGGAGGACAGGGAAGGGAGGGAGAGAGACAGGGACGGAAGTGAGAGAGACAGGGAAGGAAGGGGAGAGACAGGGAAAGGATGTGAGAGAGACAGGGATGGAATTGAAGAAGAGACAGGGAAGGAAGGGGTAAGAGACAGGAAGTGAAGAGAGAGAGAGTAGGAAGGAAGGAAGAAGGTGAGAGACAGGGGGGAGTGGGAGAGAGACAGGGAAGGAAGTGAGAGGAACGGGAAGGAAGGGAGAGACAGGGATGGAAGTGAGAGAGACACGGGATGGAAT
The DNA here is from genome assembly GCF_002910315.2 of Salvelinus sp. IW2-2015. NCBI lineage: Eukaryota > Metazoa > Chordata > Actinopteri > Salmoniformes > Salmonidae > Salvelinus > Salvelinus sp. IW2-2015. The sequence continues at coordinate 14,123,968 of NC_036843.1, read as the reverse complement.
TGAGAGAGACAGGGAAGGAAGGGGGAGACAGGGAAAGAAGGGAGAGAGAGGGGGAAGGAAGGGGAGAGACAGGGAAGGAGAAGAGAACAGGGAAGGAAGTGAAAGAGACAGGGAAGGAAGGGGAGAGACAGGGAATGGAAGTAAGAGAGACGAGGATGAATTGAGGAGACAGGGAAGGAAGGTGGGACAAGTACAGGTGAAGGACG
>NC_036843.1:14098557-14119001 GCF_002910315.2 Salvelinus sp. IW2-2015 | reverse complement strand
GAGAGAGACAGGGATGAATTGAGAGAGACAGGGAAGGAAGGGGAGAGACAGGGAAGGAAGGGAGAGAGAGAGGGAAGGAAGGGGAGAGACAGGGAAGGAAGGGAGAGAGACAGGGATGGAAGGGAGAGAGAGAGGGAAGGAAGGGAGAGAGACAGGGAAGGAAGGAGTAAAAGAGCAATGAGTGTTTCATATAGTTACTAGTATCTCATGAAAATATCAGTAAACTTTGGCCCATCAGTATACACAGAAAGAGTTTAACTGCTCTGTTTTCACCTCTTGTTGGAGGGTTGGTGATGTTGTTGAGGGGGCGGAGACTCTGCATTGGCATGGCAACCCTGAAAAGCCCTGTTTTTGGACCAACCTCCATCTTCTGCCTGTGACCTATCAGAGAGTGGCATACATAAGTAGTTATAGCCCTCTTCAATCAGAGTAGGACACAGATGTTCCTGTTCAAAAACCTGAGTCTGTGTGTGTGTGTGTGTGTGTGTACTCACGGCGTGGCTCTCTAGGTCCGTCTACAGTAACTTTGATAGCTCTGTGGTACGTGGCCACCTGGGGAGGACTGGTGAACACGGTTATGGTCAGATTAAAGCTTTTACCTAGAGAGAGAGAGAGAGACATGTTAAACACACACACACACACACACATACTCTGTTGTACACAAACACACACAAACACACCTCTCCCACTGCGTCCTACAAAGCGGAGGTCATTGAAGCGTGCTGTGTGTGATGTCATCAGCGTGGTGGCGTTCCGTAGCTCAGCTGAACAGTTATCATCATTCCCTGCCATCACCGTGACTAAAACACCGTCACTTACATCACCCAGGGCAACCACCTGGAGAGGGAGGACGGAGGGGGGATGCAGGACAAATTAAATAGGGAGGGAAAAGATGTTCAATGGTCCCCTCACTAAACCTTTCAGTAGCTCTCCCATGTGTACACTGTGTACTGTAAACACTGGCAAGCTGAAAGAAGGGGAATTTTATTTAACATGAGGTCAAGGGATGGAGACTCAGATTCCAGACTTTGTGTGTGTTACCGTGAAGGCACGTGGCAGAGTCTTGTTGCAACGCCAGTGTGCGGGGAGGCTTGACACCAGAAAGTTGGGGCTGTCGGTGGGCCTGAACTCAGCAGGAATGTCCCCTGTACTCCGGGGGCCACTGTCCTCATGCTGAGCTGTCACTCCCACTGTCCCATCTCTGGTCTTACCATTGAGCGGTGGACTGAACCTACGGCTAGTGATCTGGGGATCTGGGGGAATAAGCAACATGATGAAACTCGATCTTCATTAGCCGACAAGCAAAAAGCCTTCTGAAGCCACAGAGGACATAGAACAAGTAAAATCTGCTAAAAAACAGTTCTGACCCAGCTATGGCTGCAATCAACAGGCTAGTAAATAACATTGTTGGGAGCATATAGAGTGTGCAACTTTCTTTCTTGTCATTCATACAGTACTGTATTGTATACGTATTTAAGTATTGTTTAAAAAAAAAGTAAAAAGAAGGGTTAAACAGCACACACACAGTCTCTCTCTCTCTCTCTCTCTCTCTCTCTCTCTCTCTCTCTCTCTCTCTCTCTCTCTCTCTCTCAATTCAATTCAATTCAATTCAATTGACTTTATTGACATGGCAAGTTATTATTACTTAAACATTTCAAAGTATACATATCGGAAAAATTTAAATAAAATAGTATTATGTATAATATACACAAAATATATATATATTTAATATAAATAAATGGTGGACTAACAGTAATAATAATAGTAGTAGTGGACATGGGATTACCATTAATAACAGCTACAACAAAACAATATTAATCAGAACAACAATACATTAAAGCAACAGTAGTAGAACCAGTGTCAACATGACTGAGAAGACACATGGACCTGGTACGAAAGACAAAACAAAACTAAGCTAAATGGGAAATATTATCAACATTACTTTGCATTTTTCACTGGCTGTCCCTCAGGCTGTGGCAGGAGGACACATATTTGGCTGCCAAAACTGCACATTTTGGCTTTTCACCCAACAAATATTTGAATTTTTCTTCATCTTTTATAGTTTCAAATTCTTTGTATTGAATTATAATTTTGGGAAAGAAATATGCTCTTAGGTCTGAGTATTTGTCACAGTGTAGTAGGAAATCTCTCTCTCTCTCTCTCTCTCTCTCTCACACACACACACACACACACACGTCAGGCAGGACTTCGCACAACCTCCATAAAACAGGCCAAACTATTTTTGTCAGCTGCTGTCCACCAGGTGGCACAATTAGCCCGTGACAAAATCAACATTGCTGACGTCTTTCACTGTGCGACAAAACGTCAAAAGCAGCTTATCCAAGTGCAGCAGTGGTTTGTAAAGAAACTAATGACGAGGGACAAATAATATTCTACTAAATCGTTGAATCACGGTAAGATTGCATTATTCTAACACCTTCTAAAGACATTCAACTAGCCCACTTTACTATTTGCCCGTAACTTCAATTTGAGTGGTTCTGGCTGGGTTATGGGAGAAAGTGACAGACCTGTTTACTAGCTGGAGAATGGGAGTGTGTGTGCTTGCGTGTGTGCGTGCGCTATACATCCTCTCTCTCTGTCTGTCTACAGCCACAGGTTTGAATACAGGAACGACTGTCCTACAGGATTCGCTCATGCAAACACTGAGAAAGGGGAGGTAGGGAGGGAGAGGAAGGCAGTGGTTAAGAGTTAAGCCAAGCAGCGAACAAAAACAGTCAAATCCATATTGTGACAATAGCAACAGCTGATTTGCCTGAGCTCAATTCTGGTTGAGTGACTCCATCCTGTTCTTTTGTTTACCGCAGACCACTGTGTGTGTGTGTGTGTGTGTGTGTGTGTGTGTGTGTGTGTGTGTGTGTGTGTGTGTGTGTGTGTGTGTGTGTGTGTGTGTGTAGACAGTGTGTTTTTGTGTATAGCTGTTTTTCGGTGCTACCAAATACATGTTTGTGTAACTGACTTGAAATATTACGACTAAGTCAACACACCCAAAAACTTCAGTTAATAAACCGTATGTGCCGATGTAAATGTATTTTATAGAGTTGACATGTTTCCCTATGCAATGACTATGTAATAACGATTATATCTGTTCTACACAGTAGCCTATATTTCTATCATAAAGTGTTGTAATGTTGTCTTCCTGAACACGACCCTGGGGTGTGTGTGTAGGTGATGAGCAGCAGTCCCATGGCAGGCTCTTCCAGCTCAGCGAGGGACCGCCCACCCACACGGACCAGCTTCATCCCCGAAATACAGAGCATGATGTAACTACACACACTGAGACAGATTGCCCCCAAAAAACACACACACACAGGTAGACATATAGATCCACTTACCCCAGTAGAGGTTGTGTTGACTCGGGCTGAAAAGGCTGTTGGATGCCATGACAACAGTGTATCACAGAGTAACCAGCTAATTTCAGCAGTAGGTTGACCGTAGTGACGAAGGGTCGTTGTGTGGTCGGGTCCTGGTCTGCCACGCTAAGACGGTCTGCGTTGTGGTTCTGTGGTCCTGGAGCGGTGTGTGTGATGGCGTTCGGACCACAGCGTGGTCGCCATACTCCCTTGCTCCACCCTCATTCGACGAACCACATTGATCTGACTATGACATCACTGCCGTCACACACTCACAGACACTCAGGTGTTCAACCCAACCTTTGCATAGAGATACACCACATCCCTCAACCTCACCTACTAGAACAGAGCCTGCATCCTGTGTGTGTGTGTGTGTGTGTTTCTAACCCGTCTCGTGTGTGTGTGCGTGTTCTAGGTTTGCTCTGGGAGATGCTCGCAGACCCCTACATGAGACTGCTGCTCTGGTGGAGGACATTGTACACACCCAACTCATCAACCTGGTAACACACACACACACACTTTAGTCCCTGTTCTCTCTCTGATACTGACAAACCTTTTCAACTACGAAACAGTAGCTCATATCACTCCTCTCTTCCCTTTGTGTGTGTGTGTGTGTGTGTGTGTGTGTGTGTGTGTGTGTGTGTGTAAAGCTACAGCAGGCGTGTGAGGGGGCGGTCCTTAGAGGGTCAAGGGTCATCTCAGCTGAGGACATCCTGTTCCTCATGAGGAGAGACAAGGTCCACACCAGCTATATACACACGTACACCATACACAGACACACCATACACAGACACACCATACACTCACACTATTTTCTGCCTGCAATACCTGTAAAGTACTGATTTCATCTGACTGGCGTTAACTAGAAAACCGGAGGCCTGTAGTATTATTTTAGACTACATCATATTTTCTCTCTCCCATCACTTTCTTTTCCCCTTCTCTCTCCCATCACTTTCTCTTCATCTTCTCTCTCTCTCCCTACAGAAGAAGGTGAGGAGGTTGTTAAGGTATCTACAGTTCAGAGACTACAAGTCTAAAGTGCTGAAAACCATTGAAGATGAGGAACCACTGGAGTCAGGTACTTGACACAGTACATGTAAAGCAAAGAAAATCCCATGACTGAAACTTAAGTGGATCTCAGATCTATTGTCTGGGGTCAAGTTATCCTCCCCTTTCATGTAAAAAGGTTGTGACCATCATACTTTTAAGGAAAGAGGATCATGTTGTATATGTATTAAACTGCACGTTTTACCAATTTCAGTCCCCTTTGCTTAGGAGGTCTGGGGTCCTCCCTGGAAAAATGTTATGTAGAAGGACTGAGAAGCTCAGTTCTGGTGACTTTTTAAAAGGACATTCTACTCTCAAATTAATTAAAATAAAATTATGCTGACACCATCTAAAATATAATTTCCACCTCCAGAAGTGGGCCCAAAAACATATTGGTAAAAATGTTGTTAAAATTATATTGGACCAGGCATATAGCCTATGCATGGCCTACATTATCAGATGTGCTATTAGCAATAAGCATTATCACCTGTAGCCCAACTGATGAAGCATAGTTGCTATAAAATGTACATAGGCTGAAGCATGGGGTTGGTCCATCTGCATTTACCCCATTGGACACAACATCCTGATTGCTATTATTAATTATTCTTATTTTATTATAAATATATAAATAACTATTTGTTTTTATTTACCCGAAAAATCGTATTTTTTTGTTTGTTTTTGTTACAAAGTATGGCATTTCCCTTTTTAAGACGACATTGCCCCTTTTAAGAGCTCTGTTGCGCAGCTGCGCCTAAAACCAAGCTTGAAGCTGCATTTGTAAAAGAATGCCACATGCACAATTGAAGGAGAAGGAGTAGAGAAATAAACGTGGTAGCAATGTAGAACTATCTTTCTTTTTTCCTCTTTTTTTTTTTTTAAGGCCAAAACTGCTTTAAAAAATATTTTCCCGCGATTGCATTAAGAATGGTTGTGCGTTGACTGCTTGTCAGAATAATGTTACATGTTTCCCTTGAATGCGCCTCGAGATTAATATTTTTCTGGCAAAGAACACAACAATAAGCCAACTATGTAAACTATTCTTCTATGGGGTTGTCTGATTTTGTTTTAAAAACAACATTAAATGGCAAAAATAGTAGCACTGAAAAGTTTCATCCTGAGTGATAATGTATAGGCTTTGAATTATTTTGCCAGCAGCTACAGTAGGCCGGCTACACAACTCTGTCTGAGTTGAGCACTGCTGTGGTGCACATTATAGACTATGTAATTCCCTTCATCTGAACATCAGAGTGTCATCAACAATCATGCATGTCAGTTCAGTGCACACAGCTTAACAGAGAAAATGTAATATTTGAGAACATATTTTGTAGAACACACTTGCTTCTGTCAGTCATTTCCAAACCAGCCCCATTTACTGATCTCAAAAAAGGACCTCTTCAGAATCCATATAATGGAAATCCGTCCCAGTGACGGGTAACTTTAACCCTGCCTGAAGACTTGTTAGCTTCCAGTACTCCCAGAGAGTGCCTAGACTTTAGCTTAGAGGGCTAACATTGTCCCCTCTATCTCTCACTCACACACTACTAGATAGGTGGGTTGTTGCCGGGAGTAACAAGCGCCAGCGGCTAGCAGGAGACTTCTTGTCCTGGGTGGACCAGACGGGAGAGTTCCTGTCCCTGTCTGACAACCAGGAAGTAGATGACGTCAAACTGGAACGACTGGAGGTCAGAACACACAGACAGACACACATACACAGTGTGTTAAAGTGGTATCTGGGTAGCAGCTCCCCTCAGTGATTATTAACTCCTCTCTCCACACTCTCTCATTACCTCTCCTCTCTGTAGAGGTTGGAAAGACAGACCAGAGGGATGGACAGTGCTCAGTACAGTGAGTTCTGTGAGAGTCGGCAGCTCAGCTTTGGTGAGTAACACTTCTTCTCCCAACATTTAACCCCTGACTCAGTCTCTGATAGATGTTGTGTGTGTGTCTGTGTTTGTGTCTGTGTGTAGCTAAGAAGGCATCTAAGTTCCGAGACTGGCTGGATTGCAGCAGTCTGGAGGTGAAGCCCAACACTGTTGCCATGGAGATCCTGTCCTATCTGGCTTATGAGACCACCGCTCAGGTATGTGTGTGTGTCTACCAGACCACTGCTAGTTAAAGAACTAAGTGTCCCACAATTTAAAAAAATACTGCGGACTTTACTGTAGTATTCACTGTAGTGTGTTTTAAGGCTGTAGTATTCACTGTAGTGTTTCTCTAGTATACTATAGTATTCAATGTCGTGTTTTTGCGGACATTAATGTAGTATACTGTAGAATTTAGTGTCATTTCTTTTACAGACGTGACTGTAATATATACTATCATATTCACTGTAGTGTTTATTTTGCGGACATGACTGTAGTATACCATAGTATTCACCTGTAGTGTTTTTGCAGACTTTACTGTAGTATTAACTGTAGTGTTTCTTTTGCAGACAACTGTAGTATACTAAAGTATTCACCCAGACTTTACTGTAGTATTCTTTGTAGTGTTTTTGCAGACATGACTGTTGTATACTATAATATTCACTGAAGTGTTCTGGCAGACATGATTTTAGTATACTATATGATTCACTGTAGAGTTTTTGTGGAATTTACTGTAGTATTCACTGCACTGTTTTTGCGGACCTGACTGTAGTATACTATAGTATTCATTGTAGGGTTTATGCGTAAATGACTGTAGTATAGAGGTCGACCGATTAATCGGAATGGCCGATTTCAAGTTTTCATAACAATCGGAAATCGGTATTTTTTTATTTAATCTTTATTTAACTAGGCAAGTCAGTTAAGAACACATTCTTATTTTCAATGACGGCCTAGGAACAGTGGGTTAACTGCCTCGTTCAGGGACAGAACGGCTGATTTTTACCTTGTCAGCTCGGGGGATTCAATCTTGCACCTTACAGTTAACTAGTCCAACGCTCTAACCACCTGATTACATTGCACTCCACGAGAGCCTGCCTGTTACGCGAATGCAGTAGAAGCAAGGTAAGTTGCTAGCTAGCATTAAACTTATCTTATAAAAAACAATCAACAATCAGTCATAATCACTAGTTAACTACACATGGTTGATGATATTACTAGTTTATCTAACATGTCCTGCGTTGCATATAATCGATGCGGTGCGTATCGTTGCTCCAATGTGTACCTAACCATAAACATCAATGCCTTCTTAAAATCAATACACAGAAGTGTATATTTTTAAACCTGCATAATTTAGCTAAAAGAAATCCAGGTTAGCAGGCAATATTAACCAGGTGAAATTGTGTCACTTCTCTTTGCGTTCATTGCACGCAGAGTCAGGGTATATGCGACAGTTTGGGGCCGCCTGGCTCGTTGCGAACTAATTTGCAAAATTTTACGTAATTATGACATAACTTGAAGGTTGTGCAATGTAACAGGAATATTTAGAACTTATGGATGCCACCCGTTAGATAAAATACGGAACGGTTCCGTATTTCACTGAAAGAATAAACGTCTTGTTTTCGAGTGATAGCTGCCGGATTTGACCATATAATGACCTAAGGCTCGTATTTCTGTGTGTTATTATGTTATAATTAAGTCTATGATTTGATAGAGCATTCTGACTGAGCGGTGGTAGGCAGCAGCAGGCTCGTAGCATTCACTCAAACAGCACTTGCCTGCGTTTTGCCAGAAGCTCTTCGCTGTGCTTCAAGCCTATCAACTCCGAGATTAGCTGGTGTAACCGATGTGAAATGGCTAGCTAGTTAGCGGGGTGCGCGTTAATAGCGTTTCAAACGTCACTCGCTTCTGAGACTTGGAGTAGTTTTTCCCCGCGTCTGCATGGTAACGCTGCTTCGAGGGTGGCTGTTGTCGTTGTGTTCCTGGTTCGAGCCCAGGTAGGAGCGGGCAGGAGAGGGATGGAAGCTATACTTTACACTGGCAATACTAAAGTGCCTATAAGAATATCCAATAGTCAAAGGTTAATGAATACAAATGGTATAGAGAGAAATAGTCCTATAATTCCTATAATAACTACAACCTAAAACTTCTTACCTGGGAATATTGAAGACTCATGTTAAAAAAAAGAACCACCAGCCTTCAATATGTTCTCAGTTCTGAGCAAGGAACTTAAACGTTAGCTTTCTTACACTGGCACATATTGCACATTTATTTCTTCTCCAACACTTTGTTTTTGCATTATTTACAAATTGAACATGTTTCATTATTTATTTGAGGCTAAATAGATTTTATTGATGTATTATATTAAGTTAAAATAAGTGTTCATTCAGTATTGTTGTAATTGTCATTATTACAAATAAATTTAAAAAAAGGCCGATTAATCGGTATCGGCTTTTTTTGGTCCTCCAATAATCGGTATCGGCGTTGAAAAATCATAATCATTCGACCTCTACTGTAGTATACTGTAGTATTCACTGTAGTGTTTTTGCAGACTTTACTGAAGTATATAGTATTCAGTGTAGTGTTTTTGCAGACTTTACTGAAGTATATAGTATTCAGTGTAGTGTTTTTGCAGACATTACTGTAGTATATAGTATTCACTGTAGTGTTTTTGCAGACATGATTATAGTATACTATATGATTCACTGTAGAGTTTTTGCGGACATAACTGTAGTATACTATAATATTCACTGCAGTGTTTTTGCGGACATGACTGTAGTATACTAAAGTATTCACTGTAGTGTTTTTGCGGATATTACTATAGTATTCACTGTAGTGTTGTTGCAGACATGACTTTAGAATACTATAGTATTCACTGTAGTGTTTGTGCGGACATGACTGTAGTGTACTGTAGTATTTACTTGTGTTATTGCTGACTTTACTGCTGCATACTAGTATTCACTGTAATATTTTTGTGGACAAATCAAATCAAAGGTTATTGGTGACAACAAGTGGGGACAACAGACTGGGATAGGGAGAGATTGAATATGTCCGTAAACACTCCAGCCAGCTGGTCTGCACATGCCCTAAGGACGCAGTTTGGGATGCCGTCTGGGCCAGCAGCCTTGCGAGGTTTAACGAGAACGATAGCTCACACTCCTTGTTAGAGGCGGAGGCCCGCCTCTGCGGCTCTGTGTTTTCCTCAAAGCAGGCAAAATAGGTGTTTAGCTTGTCCGGGGGGAAGGTGTCAATGTCCACGACGTGGCTGGCTTTCCCTTTATAATCTGTGACTTTCTGGAGTCCCACAGTGCCTTCAGAAAGTATTCACACCGCTTGACGTTGTTGTGTCACTGGCCTAGACACAATATCTCATATTGTCAAAGTGGAACTATGTTTTTAGAAATTTTTACTAATGAATTAAAAAATGTAATCTGAAATGTCTTGAATCAATAAGTATTCAACCCCTTTGTTAAGGCAAGCCTAAATAAGTTCACGAGTAAAAATTTGCATGGACTGATCTGTAAGTGAATACTATAGTAAACTAGTCTTGTCCACAAAAACACTACAGTAAATACTACAGTATACTAGTAATTTCCGCAAAATCACTACAGTAAATACTACAATACTACACTGATGCCCGCAAAAACACATTGAATACTACAGTAAAGTCTGCAAAAAACACTACAATGAACACTATAGTATATAAATATAGTAATACTACAATATTTAGACCTTAGTATGCTAAAGTATTTTTTAATGTGGGTTAGCTGTTAATGTGTAACATGTTTTAACTAGGATCACAATGGAAATAAATGTTCAACTTTCTTGTGTTATTCTCGACAAATTTCTAAATGCATTGTATCCATATTTGTGTTTGTATTGTGTTTTTAAATAGTCAAATAAAATCAATCAATCAAGGGATACTACAGTGTGGAGTATTCTACACTATACTACACATTTATATAATCTCAGCAAAAAATGAAACATCCTCTCACTGTCAACTGCATTTATTTTCAGCAAATTTAACATGTGTGAATATTTGTATGAACATAAGATTCAACAACTGAGACATAAACTGAACAAGTTCCACAAACATGTGACTAACAGAAATGGAATAATGTGTCCCTGAACAAAGGGGGGGTCAAAATCAAAAGTAACAGTCAGTATCTGGTGTGGCCACCAGCTGCATTAAATACTGCAGTGCATCTCTTCCTCATGGACTGCACCAGATTTGCCAGTTCTTGCTGTGAGATGTTACCCTACTCTTCCACCAAGGCACCTGCAAGTTCCCGGACATTTCTGGGGGGAATGGCCCTAGCCCTCACCCTCCGATCCAACAGGTCCCAGARGTGCTCAATGGGATTGAGATCCGGGCTCTTCACTGGCCATGGCAGAACACTGACATTCCTGTCTTGCAGGAAATCACGCACAGAACGAGCAGTATGGCTGGTGGCATTGTCATGCTGGAGGGTCATGTCAGAATGAGCCTGCAGGAAGGGTACCACATGAGGGAGGAGGATGTCTTCTCTATAACGCACAGCATTGAGATTGCCTGCAATGACAACAAGCTCAGTCCGATGATGCTGTGACACCGCCCCAGACCATGACGGACCCTCCACCTCCAAATCGATCCCGCTCCAGAGTACAGGCCTCGGTGTAACACTCATTCCTTCGACGATACACGCAAATCCGACCATCACCCCTGGTGAGACAAAACCGTGACTCGTCAGTGAAGAGGACTTTTTGCCAGTCCTGTCTGGTCCAGCGACGGTGGGTTTGTGCCCATAGGCAACGTAGTTGCCGGTGATGTCTGGTGAGGACCTGCCTTACAACAGGACTACCTCAGTCCAGCCTCTAAGCCTATTGCGGACAGTCTGAGCACTGATGGAGGGATTGTGCGTTCCTGGTGTAACTCTGGCAATTGTTGTTGCCATCCTGTACCTGTCCCGCAGGTGTGATGTTCGTGATGTTCATATGCAGGTGTTGTTACACGTGGCCTGCCACTGCAAGGACGATCAGCTGTCCGTCCTGTCTCCCTGTAGTCTTAGGCGTCTCACAGTACAGACATTGCAATTTATTGCCCTGGCCACATCTGCAGTACCTCATGCCTCCTTGCAGCATGCCTAAGGCAGGTTCACACAGATGAGCAGGGACCCTGTGAAAAACACCAAAAGAAAGATGCAGAGTCAGTAGAAAGGCCTCTTTAGTGTCCTAAGTTTTCATAACTGTGACCTTAATTGCCTACCTTCTGTAAGCTGTTAGTGTCTTAACGACCCTTCCACAGGTGCATGTTCATGAATTGTTTATGGTTCATTAAACAAGCAATGGGAAACAGTGTTTAAACACTTTACAATGAAGATCTGTGAAGTTATTCTGATTTTTTCGAATTATCTTTGAAAGACAGTGTCCTGAAAAAGGGACGTTTCTTTTCTTTCCTGAGTTTACGAAGCACTACACGATCGAGGGGGAACCTCAGAGGAAATCCCTGCCATGAGGTCCCCAAGGACAGCACGTTAAAATAAAACAAAGTTGACAAAGCTAACAGCTACCCGTAAACCTAGCTAGAAGTACAATTGATTAAAAAATCTAAAGTCAGCACTACTTGATCGAGGGATACTACAGTGTGATGTATATTATTCTACACCGTATACTACAAAATGCTATAGTAAGCACTACACGATCGAAGGTGTCAGAGAAAGCCCCTAAATATTGTCAAGACTCCAGCCATCCAAGTCATAGACTGTTCTCTCTGCTACTGCACGGCAAGCAGTACTGGAGCACCAAGTCTAGGTCCAAAAGGCTCCTTAACAGCTTCTACCCCCAAGCCATAAGACTCCTGAACAGTTCATCAAAATGCTATTTGGACTATTTGCATTGACCCTCATTTGTACGCTGCTGCTACTCTGTTATTATCTATGCATAGTCACTTTACCTCTACCTACATGTACATATTACCTCAATTACCTCGACTAACCTGTACCCCAGCACATTGACTCTGTACCGGTACCCCTTGTATATTGCCTCGTTATTGTTATTTTGTTACTTTTTTTACTTTAGTTTATTTAATTTTTTTGTATATAGCCTTGTTATTGTGTTACTTTAGTTTATTTAGCAAATATTTTCTTATAAGCTCTTACCCAACAATGCAGAGTAAGTAAGCATTCCACGGTAAGGTCTAGAATTGTTGTATACAGTGTGTAGTAAAGTATTCAGTATAATACAGTATATATTTAGGGTAGGGACATATACAGTATAATACAAAATTTAAAGTCACCACTAAACGAGCGAGGGATACTAAAATGTGTAGTATAGTACAGTATACTAGAACATTCTATAGTAAGTACTACATGATCGAGAGATACTACAGTGTGGAGTATGCGATTCTACAGTATACTACAGTTTACTGCAGAATTCTATAGTAGGTACTATAGTGTTCTATAGTAAACTGTAGTATTTTTTTATGTGGGCTGTATTGTTGTTCTGTTTGGATTACAATATTCACTCCCTCTCTTTCTCTCTCTAGCTGGTAGATCTGTCTCTGTTAGTGAAACAGGATATGACTCCAAAGACAGACCCCTTCAGCCATGTTGTGTCTGCCAGCTTCATACACTACCACAGCAATACAGAGGTAAGTTAACACACACACTCCTCTGTTAGCCAGCTAACAGGATTAGCAGCTAGCTAACTTGCTATTCCTACTGGCCGCTCATTTAAAACATGTTTTCTCCCTTCCACCTCTCTACCTTCCCCCTCTCTCTGTCACTATCTCTCTCCCAGGTAAAGAGAGATCCAGAATCTCCAGAGACCACGCCCCCCTCCACTCCTGGCTCATCCCACTCCTCTAAGCCCTCAAATGGAGGCTTGGGATTGGACAGTAAGACCAGGCAAAGGAAACGCAAGAAGGTCTGTTAAAATAGTTATTTTGTTTGTGTTGCACAGCTTGTGTATACCGTGTGTTAAAGTGTGTGTGTTTCAGAGCTCAGCAGTGAGTGGTGTGGAGCCTCCCAGTGGAGCCATTCAGCCCTGCCACATCAGAGAGGCCATCAGACGCTACAGTTACAGACACACGGTACACTCATCTCCCTTTCATTCCTCTTCCCTCCCCAACTTCCTATATGCACTGTAGGACTGTCCTCTCACAAAACAAACTGGTTGGAAGTAATCAATATAACAAACATGGTCCCTCTCTCCTCTTCCAGAGTGCTAATAGGGGGAATGGGATGGCGTTCCTGGCCTGCTAAAGGCAGAAGAGAAATGGTTCGACAGGCTGTTTTTTTATGATTTGAGATTCTTACCATAAAGACAGACAGGAAGTTATCTATTTCTGTTGAAGCCCAGACAACTTCCTGTCATATGTCACTTACTTTGCGTTTACACAGGCAGCCCTTTTCAGATCTGGTTGGTTAGACCAATTAGTGAAAAAAATCTGAATTGGGCTGCCTTTGTAAATGCAGCCTTAGTGTCCGGTTCATTTTTTTTTTGGTCCACATTCACTCACATTGATTATGCATCACTGGTTTATATAAAAAGTTTTCTTTAATAAAGCTATTTGATTAGACTGACTCAGTTATTCAACACCAACCACATTTCCATCCAGTTTTTATGCCATACTGAATAAAAATTATCTTCATGACAGCTGTGATGGGAATACGGTCTGTTACAATTTTATAAATGCCGACAGAATTTGTTCGTTCGACATGGTGGGATCTTTTTGTCAGTACAATGATTTATGCGAGATATGGTGGCAAATAATATTAAAACCATAACGAAGTCAACTTGGAGTCATGTGAACAACATGGTGTGTGGTCCTCCCACTATGACTTGGGAAACCATGCAGTTTATTAAGCTACAGCTGAAATAAGTTATGAACTTCACGGGGTGGTGAAAGTGCAGTGATCTTGATGCTCCATTCCAATAAATATTCAGGGTCTTATTCTGGTGACGTGATCGATGCTTGACTGCCGTTTCACAAATTAAAATATTCTCGTTGTTATCCACAACAATCTCATGTAGACTATTGAGCTGTTGGCTAGAGCACACGTGTCAAGACCAGAGTAGGTACATTTGGTATTTAATGCAACAGTTTGTGTGACAAAACTATCAGAGTTGAAAATGCAATGGAAACATTAAAAAAATTCTGTACATGAAAACTTAAATAAAAAAAGTACATTGTGTGCACTATGTCATCAAGCACTCTTTTTTTTAATCTGCAACAAGTCCATTTGGGGGAAGAATTTGCATGGAAAGCTAGCTTTCTGTCAATATGGCATCTTCCAACACATATGTGAACTGTAGGAAAACAGATTATCATCCAATAGCCCTGAAAACACTGCTAAGAACAAGTTTCTCTATACATTTCATAGGCCATGCTTTTTGAGGCACTTTGCTTTTACTGGTATTTCCAGAATTATCCACTAGGTTTGCTGCAGGTAAAAAATCCTAGGGGCAGACAAACACCACATACAGCAAACAGGTCTTAGGGAGAAATCAGATTTGTATTGATAATTTATTCCAATGAAAAGACACATTCACCAGAGGAAAGACCAACACTAGGCAACTACTGGGCATGCTCTAAGCACTGGACCATGACATCAATATGACATGAAGAGGCAGAGCTCCAATAGATCATTCACTTGTAAATATGTTTACCTATCAACACACAATTAGACAGCGAGACGAGGGTCACTATGATTTACATTTACATTTTAAGTCATTTAGCAGACGCTCTTATCCAGAGCGACTTACAAATTGGAAAGTTCATACATATTCATCCTGGTCCCCCCGTGGGGAATGAYCCCACAACCCTGGCGTTGCAAGCGCCATGCTCCACCAACTGAGCCACACGGGACCCTGTGTTTGAGCAGACACTTTCTCCAGTATGTGTGCATTTGCTTAACATGTTTTTATAATATGTGTTAGTGATTTGTGTGTGTGTATAGAAAGCATGTATGGGGTTTCTAGTAGGGGTGTGTGTTAGTATTTAGCAGACAGCAGAGCTTCTTTCTCCAGCAGCAAGTCTCCATATCTCTGCTGAAGCTCCTTTTCTCTCTCCTGCTGTCTCTCCACGTCCTCCCTTAGAGCCTAAAGAGAAAATGAAGTCCAATAAACAGGCTGCAGTTTGTGTCAGCTGATTGTGTGTGTAGATATCTGGTGTTTGTGTGATATGGCGGGGTGTGTGAAAGTATGTGTACCTCTTGTCTGCGGGGTATCGCTGTGTCTTCTTGTTTCTTCAGCTCAGTGAAGGTGTGGAGCTCCGTAGCTGCCTGCTCAACCTGCTCCCACAGTTCACCATGCTGCTTCAGTAGGCCTACAGCACGGGACTGGTACCCTCCTAGTAACACCCTACACACATACAGACATATCCCTGCTAAACAGTTCTTCCACCATGCTGCTTCAGTAGGCCTACAGCACGGGACTGGTACCCTCCTAGTACACCCTACACACATATCCCTGCTAACACAGTTCTTCACCATGCTGCTTCAGTAGGCCTACAAGCACGGGACTGGTACCCTCCTAGTAACACCTACACACATACAGACATATCCCTGCTAACACAGTTCTTCACCATGCTGCTTCAGTAGGTCTAAGCACAGCAATGGTACCGTCTAGAAACATTTTGAGAGACATACAGAAAGGTATAGGTCAGTGTTTATAGTCACCTTGAGACGACGCTCCAGACGAGCAGCGCGACGGGCCTCACACGTCATGTGGCCTCGGTTGATCTAGGAATACACACTCATAAAACATGTGGTATACATCATGAGTTACCTATGGCCCAGCAGCTTCTAGTGTAAAAAGGACATGATAGCGTGTGTATGTGGTCTCACCTCTAGTTTCTTTTCCAGGGAGTCTATGCGGTCTTCTTGGAGGCCAGGTTGGCCCTGGTGTAGCGGCTCTGGGCGGAGAGGTACAGCACCTGGCCTGTAAACACTCCTCCCACACCTGGCTGTAGGCCTCCATGGACAGGTCCCCATGACCCATACCTGCCTTCACCACCTCCATCTCCTGGCTCAGCAACTCACTGGCCTGCGGGGAGGGGAGAAGTCACAAACACTATTATTTACACATCTCACACAAATGTCCACATTGCGTGGACAAAGTTACTCTACTCTGTAGGGATTTTAAAAATGTAAACGTGTATCTGGATAGTCGAAAGGTCAATGCAATCCGGGGATGTCCCTACCCTACCCTAAACCCAACCTTAACCCTTACCATTTTAAATGTCAACTTCAATGGGGTAGGGATGGTCTCTAGGATCCCAGATAGCATGGACCATAGTGGAAATGCTATTCATTTTTACACTCTTGACCAATCAAAATGACCAAAAATGCACATGGCAGAGGTAAAATGCAGACAGACTGCTTTTCTCTGTAGTTTTGGCGAACAGCAACAGTGAAAGAAAATTATGATTTTAGAACAGATTCTGATCCAACAATGTTTTCTGGTGAGTATTTTGCATTGATCTCAGGTCTTGTAACTCTATCTACATGTACATATTACCTCAACTAACCGGTGCCCCCGCACATTGACTCTGTACCGGTACCCCCCTGTATATAGTTTGCTATTTTACTGCTGCTCTTAAGTTACTTGTTACTTTTATTTATTTTTCTTATCTGTTTTTTTTTTTAACTGCATTGTTGGTTAGGGACTCGTAAGTAAGCATTTCACTGTAAGGTCTACAACTGTTGTATTCAGCGCATGTGACTAATCAAATTTGATTTGTAGAAACTCCATTATGTGGACGCCTGTAATTGCCATTCGAAGTGGGAAAAACAGCATACTGATGTCTGGGCAGACTGGAGGGCCAAATGGGCAGCTGTAACTCAATGCACCATTATAAAACCTACATTGATAACAAAAATATAAACACAACATGTAAAGTGTTGGTCCAATGTTTCATGAGCTGAAATTAAACATCCCAGAAATGTTCCATACACACAAAAAGCTTTATTTTATTGCAATTTGAATGCACAGCGATACCGTGACGAGATCCCGAGGCCCATTGTGGTGCCATTCTCCACCCCCCATCACCTCATGTTTCAGCATGATAATGCGTTGCTTCATGTCGCTAGGATTTTTATGCAATTGCTGGAAGCTGAAAATGCCCCAGTTCTTCCATGGCCTGCATTCTCACCAGACATGTCATCCATTGAGCATGTTTGGGATGCTCTGGATCGACAGCATGTTCCAGTTCCCGCCAATATCCAGCAACTCCATTGAAGAGGAGTGGGACAATATTCCACAGGCCACAATCAACAGCCTGATCAACTCTATGAAGGAGTTGCATCACGCTGCATGAGGCAAATGGTGGTCACACCAGATACTGACCGATTTTCTGAGTCACACCCCTACCTTTTTTTCCCCTTAAGGTATCTGTGACTAACAGATGCATATCTGTATTCCCAGTCATGTGAAATCCATAGAGTCGGGGCCAAATTAATTTATTTCAATTTACTGATTTCCTTACATGAAGAGTAACTCAGTAAAATCTTTGAAATTGTTGCATGTTGCATTTATATTTTTGTTCAGTATACATTCAAAAGATAGTGGTTTCATTATATTAAGAATTTCTAATGTCATGGTATATCCTTGTAGGTAACAATATCACAAGGATAATTTAAAATGTAATTTAGACAAAGCTTTGTCATTGTTTTTTTTAGGCCTTTTTAAAACAAATCTGAAAATGAACTCAAGTAAGCCAATACTAACGTCCGTTCGGATATTCGATTAACCGTACCCATCCCTAGTACTCCATCTAGACAGTGTCCATCTTTCCTATTCCTAGACAGTTTTCCTATTCATTTTAGGATTGAGGCATACTAAAACAAGACTAAAACACAGCAGATGGAGACCATGACATTGCAGGGGAAACAGGTTGGGAAACACTGGATAGTAGGGGTGTGTGTGTGTGTTTTACATGTGCCAGCTCCTCATTGCTGATTGGCTTGTAGGGGTGTCTGTCCAGGTGGGCGATGTGTTCTGCGTTGTTGGAGGTGGAGGCAGGCCCTCGTATGTTGCTGCGCTGTGGTTGGATAAACAAAGTACTTTAGTTCTGCTCCAAACGCAGCCCTGTGTGTGTTTATGTATGTGTATACACCTACCTGTTGGTTGGCTGGTGGGTGGTGTAGACAGTCAAAGTGCAGCATAGTGATCATCTCCTTCTTGAGCATCTCCTCAGCCTGCTGCAGTTCTGACAGAGGATCTGTTCCCAACGGACGCAGGATAGACTCATTCACCTACACACACACACAATTCTGCATTAGTTTTGTCACTAATGCTGTAGCCGGAAGGGGAGGTGATGCAGCACTTGAACTCTTGTGTGTGAGAGAGTCACACTGTGTGTGCTTACTCTGATGGTCTGGGTAGAATCCTCTGTACAGCAGTGTGTCTCAGCTTCAGCTCTTTCTCCTGCTCTGCATCCCGGGCAGCCTGCAACACACACACAGTTACAAAAGGGGATAGTCAAGAGTAGAGCTTTATATGAGTTGTATGCATGTGGGTCGTGTTGACCGAGTGTTACCTGTTTGCGTAGCTCTATCTCTGAGGCATCCTCCATGTATCCAGTCTCCGTCTCCATTTCCTCCAGTTCAGTCTCTGCGTTTTCTGGTAGAACGATCTCAAAGTCGTATTGTCTGAAGTGAGGGCTTCTTTGGGTGTCCAGTCTTGTTTAGTGTTGGATCTGCACATGCTTCCATTGAGCCGAGTGGCTTCAGTTCTTACTGACACACCCTACGAAAGCATACACTGATTTGCCCACCTGATCCTGCGTGCTGAGCACTACGATTCTCTAGAGAATATAGTGAGTTTATCAGAGCACCACTTATGATCTAAATAACGTCCTATCATGAATCTGTGGTACCAGTCATGACCCGTGCAAGTTACAGCCCCCATTTCCTGTATACGATTGCATTCATCTTAATGTGCCTGAAAGTCTTTTTGGAGTTTTAAGCCAACAAATACGGATTAGACTCTCCGAACGATAGTAGGCCTTATTTTCGATAGACACATGTTTTGAATAAGTATGTGTACCACGTGATATAATTTCTAGCGGTTTGAATAACGACAGTGGGCATACTGCATTATGTTGTGTATTACCTCGTAGAGGATGTTGAATTTCATTATTTTTGTTCGTATGTAATGGCGGCGAGATTTCAAGTCTAAGGAGGTAATGTTCGCCACAGTGTGGATAAATCTCCCAGGTCTCTAAGATACAACTCTTAGATAACCTGGTCTCCAACATTATCACATAACGAAGTGTGTGTAAGTATTATCCAGACCATCTCCCTGTAGCGCTCTCATGCAACAATTAACCGTTCTCTATCTGAGACTTACATTGGGTTCTTTATCACGCAGAGCGTGGTGGATGATGTCAGGCTCGGGGACTGTGGTGTGTCTGTTGTTTGTGTGTGTCCCAGAGCCTTGTCAGTTCCAATGATGTCTCATACCTGGATGACTGACGGGTGTTGGTGTGAAGCACACCGGCAAGCCATCTGGTTATTCCTCCTTATAAAAGGTAATAGAAATCATTTAGGCTAGGGTTCTATTTCCTGATTTCTGCCAAGACTAACGTGCCAAAGTAAGCTGCCTGTTACTCAGGCCCAGAAGAAGCCCAGGATTAATGCATATAATGTAGCATTGGATAGAAAACACTTTTTTTGAAGTTTCTAGAAATGTTAAATTAATGTATTAGACTTTAACCAGCAATTGATATGTCAGCGAAAATCCAAAGGAAAAACCAACCGGGAATTTCTTTTTTTTGAGGCCCAGACTCTTATAATGGAAAAGTATGGGTCCTAGCAAATTTCCTCTCCGACGATTGCAATCCTATGGCTTCCACTTAGATGTCAACCAGTCTTTTTCGAAGGTCATTGGTGTTTCTGACACTGATACTCAATCAGCAATAGTATGTTATATGTCAGCTGCCCCAACTAGTTCATACGTTATCTATGAAATATAGAAGTATATTATGTGAGCAAACCATAAATGAAAAAAATTTACAATGAACCAAAAATATAACGCAACATACAACCATTTCAAAGATTTTACTGGGAGTTACAGGTTCATATAAGGAAATCAAACAATTAGGAAAATTGTTTTATTCCCCCTAATTTTCACATGACTGGAATGCTTGATATGCATCTGGGTGGTGTGGAGAATGGATGGGCTA
>NC_036843.1:14090235-14097392 GCF_002910315.2 Salvelinus sp. IW2-2015 | reverse complement strand
CACACACACACACAACCACACACACACACACACACACACACACACCACACACCACACACACACACAACACACAACACACAGTCAGTCAGGCGTTGTTACCTGTGGTGCAGGCAGCACCAGTTTGCTGCGTTTCTTGGTGAACTCCGCTACTCCGCTGGTCTGGAGATGGCTGACGGAAGATCACTTTCCTTCTTCTTCTTGATCTTCTGTCTATCCCTCTTCCTCTCCCTCTCCTCCTTCTCACTGAGGACACACAAAGTCAGGCACACACAGCTCTCTCCTCCTCACATTCAAACTGTCAAATTATCCCATCTATAAACGGCCCAATCAGATCATACTTGTGGCATTCGCAAGTTGGGTGTGTGTGTGTGACTGACTTGCGTAGCTCTCCGTCCAGGTGTTGTTTGTCGCAGGCGTTTGAAGTTTGGTTCCAGACCTTCGTAGAGCTCCATGCTGGTGTCATAGAAACCCTAGAATCATAATATAATAACACTTAGCCCCAATAATACACACTCACACACACGTTGATGTATGTGTATGTAATGTGTTACCTGAGAAGGTTTCTTCTCAAAGGGAATCTCAGCATTGTAGTCCACTCCTCTCTTCTCTTCCTCTTCTTCTGAGCGGCGATGCCTGCTGCCCTCAACTCCCTTCGCTTCTGTAGAGCAGCCAGTCGTCTGGGAGTGAGGAGAAAGAGAGGCGTGTATGTTTGTCAGGGTTGAACGTTTTCTTGATTTGGTGGTAGGCATTGAGGGGATTCGATTAAGATAGACCGGGTTGCAACGGCTATGAACATGCCGGTGATGGACACACGCCCTGCTCAAATTGAACAGTAATCTGCGCCACTCGGTCATGTTGTCAACAAGGCAGAATGAGTCATTTGCAGAAACATATATCTCATATATATAAATGTTTGAATTCTCAAACTAGTTTTCATTGGGAAGCAAAATAGTTTTATCAAAATAAATCACTTTTGCATGTGAAAACAGAATCCTACTCATTACTCCACGTGCTTAACCTACATCACTTTTGTTTGAGACAACGCTGCCATCAGCCAGAACGGGGCACGTGGCTCACGCTGGAGGCAGCCCAGTTCCAAAATGAATGCAATCACTTTTCACCCGGTAAACTACACCCACTAGGCACCAGGCCAGCTTAATCGAGTACCCTCACTATGAGAGCAAATCAGAAATGTCTGTCTGAAAGTTATGCTGAACTATGCAGTTCACAAATGACAAATCCTGCATTTGTTGTATTACATGACACAGCTCTTATTTGAAACACACATTTGTGCTGGTGTGTAAAAGGTGTGTGCCTGTATATACCTGGCCTCCTCCAGCTGTTCTCTCTGGCCTTCCTCTTGGCTTTCTTGCCCTGAGTGTTGGCCAGACGAGCTCTGGCCTCGGACAGCATCTCCAGCTCATCTATACACACAAACAGAAACACACAGAGTCAGGAATAGCTGGTTTGGTCTTATTTATTTAATTTTAATAAACCATGCAAGTTGACTGAACAGCAACGAGCCGAAGAAACATTGCACCAATTCTTCCTTTGGCCGCCTCTCCTTCCAGTTCTCTGCTGCCAATGACTGGAACGAACTGCACAAATCTCTGAAGCTGGACTCCTACCCCCCTCACTAACTTTAAGCACCAGCTGTCAGAGCAGCTCACAGATCACTGCACCTGTGCATAGCTCATCTGTAAATAGCCCATCCAATCTACCTCATCCCCATACTGTATTTATTATCTTGCTCCTTTGCACCCCAGTATCTCAACTTGCACATTCATCTTCTGCACATCCTACCATTCCAGTGTTTAATTGCTATATTGTAATTACTTTGCCACCATGGCCTATTTATTGCCTTACCTCTCTTATCCTACCTCATTTGCACATGCTTATAAAGATTTTTCTACTGTATTATTGATTGTATGTTTGTTTGTCCCATGTGTAACTCTGTGTTGTTGTGATGTGTCAAACTGCTTTGCTTTATCTTGGCCAGGTCGCAGTTGCAAATGAGAACTTGTTCTCAACTAGCCTACCTGGTTAAATAAAGGTTAAATAATTAATAAATAAACGTACCTTCGTCCATGTCCACAGGGTCAGGCCTAGCGGGCTTGGTTTCAGGGTTGGGGTCGATCTCTCCAGGCTTCAGTTTCCTGGGATCATCAGCTGTATCCTCCTCATTGTCCCTCTGGGCTGCTTTGTCTCTATACACATACACACACGCGCACACCAAGAAAATGCATAAGAACATGGACGCCAAGAGGTCTTCTCTGAACACAGAGAGAAAGTGTTTTTGCGTGGGTCTTACAGTAGAAACTCGTAGTGCTCCAGACACTGGGCAGCGGTGCGTCCTATGATAGGAGCAATGGTCCTCCACTGGGTGGGCATAAGCTTGGCCAGATGGAGCAGCTTCTCCTCTTCTTCTCTGGACCACTCAGTTTTCTTAATGCTGGGATCCAGCCACTCATACCTACACACAAAAACAACACATTAGATACACACAGAACTGTATCCACACACACTCACAGAAACCACTCAGTCTTATTTGGGGCTCAGCTTATCATGCATGCCACACACACCGGTTTTAACGTCAGAGAGAGAGAGAGACACACACACACACACACACACACACACACACACACACACACACACACACACACCAGCGGGCTTTGCACTGTTTGGCAGACTTGCGGTGCAGCAGGGAGGCAATACGAGACCACTGGTTCTTCCCATATTTCATCACCGCTGCCTTCAGTATCTCATCCTATGGCTTAACACCCCGGCAGTCCTACAATCCAAGCTTGATGCCCTCAATCTCACACAAATCATCAAGGAACCCACCAGGTACAACCCTAAATCCGTAAACATGGGCACCCTAATAGACATTATCCTGACCAACCTGCCCTCCAAATACACCTCTGCTGTCTTCAATCAAGATCTCAGTGATCACTGCCTCATTGCCTGTATCCGCCACGGGTCCGCGGTCAAACGACCACCCCTCATCACTGTCAAACGCTCCCTAAAACACTTCTGCGAGCAGGCCTTTCTAATCGACCTGGCCCGGGTACCCTGGAAGGATATTGCCCTCATCCCGTCAGTTAGGATGCCTGGTCATTCTTTAAATGTTACTTCCTCACCATATTAGACAAGCATGCTCCGTTCAAAAAATGCAGAACCAAGAACAGATATAGCCCTTGGTTCACTCCAGACCTGACTGCCCTCGACCAGCACAAAAACATCCTGTGGCGAACTGCAATAGCATCGAAGAGCCCCCGCGATATGCAACTGTTCAGGGAAGTCAGGAACCAATACACGCAGTCAGTCAGGAAAGCAAAGGCCAGCTTTTTCAAGCAGAAATTGCATCCTGTAGCTCTAACTCCAAAAAGTTCTGGGATACTGTAAAGTCCATGGAGAACAAGAGCACCTCCTCCCAGCTGCCCACTGCACTGAGGCTAGGTAACACGGTCACCACCGATAAATCCGTGATAATCGAAGACTTCAACAAGCATTTCTCAATGGCTGGCCATGCCTTCCTCCTGGCGACTCCAACCTTGGCCAACAGCCCGCCCCCTCCGCTGCTACTGCCCAAGCCTCCCCAGCTTCTCCTTTACCCAAATCCAGATAGCAGATGTTCTGAAAGAGCTGGAAAACCTGGACCCATACAAATCAGCTGGGCTTGACAATCTGGACCCCCTATTTCTGAAACTGTCCGCCGCCATTGTCGCACCCCCTATCACCAGCCTGTTCAACCTCTCCTTCGTATCATCTGAGATCCCCAAGGATTGGAAAGCTGCCGCGGTCATCCCCCTCTTCAAAGGGGGAGACACCCTGGACCCAAACTGTTACAGACCTATATCCATCCTGCCCTGCCTATCTAAGGTCTTCGAAAGCCAAGTCACAAACAGATCACTGACCATCTCGAATCCCACCGTACCTTCTCCGCTGTGCAATCCGGTTTCCGAGCCGGTCATGGGTGCACCTCAGCCACGCTCAAGGTACTAAACGATATCATAACCGCCATCGATAAAAGACATTACTGTGCAGCCGTCTTCATCGACCTGGCCAAGGCTTTCGACTCTGTCAATCACCATATTCTTATCGGCAGACTCAGTAGCCTCGGTTTTTCTAATGACTGCCTTGCCTGGTTCACCAACTACTTTGCAGACAGAGTTCAGTGTGTCAAATCGGAGGGCATGTTTCGCGGTCCTCTGGCAGTCTCTATGGGGGTACCACAGGGTTCAATTCTCGGGCCGACTCTTTTCTCTGTATACTCAATGATGTTGCTCTTGCTGCGGGCGATTCCCTGATCCACCTCTACGCAGACGACACCATTCTATATACTTCCGGCCCTTCCTTGGACACTGTACTATCTAACCTCCAAACGAGCTTCAATGCCATACAACACTCCTTCCGTGGCCTCCAACTGCTCTTAAACGCTAGTAAAACCAAATGCATGCTTTTCAACCGTTCGCTGCCTGCACCCGCAGGCCCGACTAGCATCACCACCCTGGACGGTTCCGACCTAGAATATGTGGACATCTATAAGTACCTAGGTGTCTGGCTAGACTGCAAACTCTCCTTCCAGACTCATATCAAACATCTCCAATCCAAAATCAAAGCAAGAATCGGCTTTCTATTCCGCAACAAAGCCTCCTTCACTCACGCCGCCAAACTTACCCTAGTAAAACTGACTATCCTACCGATCCTCGACTTCGGCGATGTCATCTACAAAATAGCTTCCAATACTCTACTCAGCAAACTGGATGCAGTTTATCACAGTGCCATTCGTTTTGTTACTAAAAGCACCTTATACGACCCACCACTGCGACCTGTATGCCCTAGTCGGCTGGCCCTCGCTACATGTTCGTCGTCAGACCCACTGGCTCCAGGTCATCTACAAGGCTATGCTAGGTAAAGTGCCGCCTTATCTCAGTTCACTGGTCACGATGGCTACACCCACCCGCAACACGCGCTCCAGCAGGTGTATCTCACTGATCATCCCTAAAGCCAAAACCTCATTTGGACGCCTTTCCTTCCAGTTCTCTGCTGCCTGCGACTGGAACGAATTGCAAAAATCTCTGAAGTTGAGACTTTATCTCCCTCAACAACTTTAAAAATCTGCTATCCGAGCAGCTAACCGATCGCTGCAGCTGTACATAGTCCATCTGTAAACTACCCACCCAATTTACCTACCTCACCCCCCATACTGCTTTTATTTATTTACTTTTCTGCTCTTTTGCACACCAGTATCTCTTCTTGCACATGATCATCTGATGATTTATCACTCCAGTGTTAATCTGCTAAATTGTAATTATTCGATTTATTGCCTACCTCATGCCTTTTGCACACATTGTATATAGATTCTCTTTTTTTTCTACCATGTTATTGACTTGTTTATTGTTTACTCCATGTGTAACTCTGTGTTGTCTGTTCACACTGCTATGCTTTATCTTGGCCAGGTCGCAGTTGCAAATGAGAACTTGTTCTCAACTAGCCTACCTGGTTAAATAAAGGTGAAATAAAATAAATAAAATAAAAAAATCACAATTCCAGTGGGTCAGAAGTTTACATACACTAAGTTGCCTGTGCCTTTAAACAGCTTGGAAAATTCCAGAAAATTATGTCATGGCTTCAGAAGCTTCTGATAGGCTAATTGACATCATTTGAGTCAATTGGAGGTGTACCCGTGGATGTATTTCAAGGCCGAACTTCAAACTCAGTGCTTCTTTGCTTGACATCATGGGAAAATCAAAAGAAATCAGCCAAGACCTCAGAAAAGAATTGTAGACTCCACAAGTCTGGTTTATCCTTGGGAGCAATTTCCAAATGCCAGAAGGTACCACGTTCATATATACAAACAATAGTACACAATTATAAACACCATGGGACCGAGACCACGCAGCTGTCATACCGCTCAGGAAAGAGGCGCGTTCTGTCTCCTAGAGAGGAATGTACTATGGTGCAAAAAGTGCAACACAATCCCAGAACACAGCAAAAGGACCTTGTGAAGATGCTGGAGGAAACGAGTCCTATATCGACATAACCTGAAAGGCCGCTCAGCAAGGAAGAAGCCACTGCTCCAAAACCGTATAAAAAAAGCCAGACTCCAGTTTGCAACTGCACATGGGGACAAAGATTGTAATTTTTGGATTAATGTCCTCTGGTCTGATGAAACAAATAGAACTGTTTGTCCATAATGACCATCGTTATGTTTGGAGGAAAAAGGGGGATGCTTGCAAGCTGAAGAATTGTCACGCCCTGGCCTTAGTATTCTTTGTTTTCTTTATTATTTTAGTTAGGTCAGGGTGTGACATGGGGAATGTTTGTGTTTTGTCAGTTTTGGGTGATTATATGGTAAAGGGGGTGTTTGGTGTAGTGTATGGGTTTGTGTTGAGTGCATGTGTCTAGCGTTGTCTATGTTGGTTTAGTTGTCTAGGAGAGTCTATGGTTGCCTGAATGAGTTCCCAATTAGAGACAGCTGATTTCTGTTGTCTCTGATTGGGAGCCATATTTAGGGTAGCCATAGGCTTTCATGTGATGTGGGTAATTGTCTATGTTATACGTTTGTGCCTGTGTGTGCTCTTCGTTATTAGCTTCACGATCGTTTTCTTGTTTTGTTTAGTGTGTAAGTGTTTTTGTTTCGTTTTACCTTCGTATTCATTAAAAGGAATATGGCTTATTTTCCTACTGCTGCGTTTTGGTCCGTCAATCCTCCACACGATCGTGACAAGAATACCATCCCAACGCGTGAAGCACGGGGGTGGCAGCATCATGTTGTGGGGTGCTTTGCTGCAGGAGGGACTGGTGCACTTCACAAAATAGATGGCATCATGAGGGAGGAAAGGTATGTGGATATATTGAAGCAACGTCTCAAGACATCAGTCAGGAAGTTAAAGCTTGGTTGCAAATGGGTCTTCCAAATGGACAATGACCCCAAGCATACTTCCAAAGTTGTGGGAAAAATGGCTTAAGGACAACAAAGTCAAGGTATTGGAGAGGCCATCGCAAAGCCCTGACCTCAATCCTATAGAAAACTTGTGGGCAGAACTGAAAAGGTGTGTGTGAGCAAGGAGGCCTACAAACCTGACTCAGTTACACCAGCTCTGTCAGGAGGAATGGGCCAAAATTCACCCAACTTATTGTGGGAAGTTTGT
>NC_036843.1:14065955-14090210 GCF_002910315.2 Salvelinus sp. IW2-2015 | reverse complement strand
AGTCTGGCGAAAGGAAGGGAGGATGTAATATTTTATTGATTAGATTAATTGTTCACTGACTCCCGAGGAAAAATTCAGTTTCAATTGCAGACAACTAATTTAAAGACGGCGCGTTAACTAGTAGATATTACTAGTTAGCTAATTCAACTAGCTAACGTTACATTGAAGTTCAGCTAGTGAGCTATTACGACTAAGGTTAATGTTGTTAGCTAACTAGCTGACTAGCCAGCTAATGGTAGCTAAAGTGATGCAGTGAATTACATGCTGTCGAGTAGCTAATTCAGTGAATGCATTTACATGGTAGTTCATTAACCTGGAGTTGACTTAGTTAACTAAAAAAAATTGTATTTTAGTTGGAAGCTAGTTAGCAGCAGACGTAAGTTACTAGCGTTAGCTACGCCAATTTACCTCGGTGTTTCGCCATACACCCCTTGATCATGATACGCGGCATCTTGGCTGTTGTGTTGCTACCCTTCAGGTAGTAACTATAAACAAATAACCAGATACCACAATTTAAAACAATAATACGAAAAGTTGGACATAAAATTGAACCAAGGTTTTAAGAACGTGTGTTTTCAACATCGACAAAAAATCAATATGGCGACCACCGGAAGTGCGCAAAGTATAGTCAAAGACTTGTATAACTTAACCAAAGATTGACCACTGCCCGTCGTTTCACATTTTTTTTCTTAAACAAGTCAGTCAAGACTAATTAAGAACAAATTCTTTATTTACAATGACGACCTACCTAAAGGGGGACGGGGCTGGAAATAAAAATCTAAATACAGGACAAAACACATCATGACAAGAGCACCACAACACTACATAAAGAAGACCTAAGACAACAACATAGCATGCAGCAACGCATGACAACACAGCATAGAAGCAACACCACATGACAATAACATAGTAGCACAACAACTATGGGAGCACACAAACATGGTACAAACATTATTTGGCACAGACAAACAGCACAAAGGCAAGAAGGTAGAGACTTACAAAACAGTTGAAGTCGGAAGTTTACACACACTTAGGTTGGAGTCATTAAAACTCGTTTTTTCAACCACTCCACAAATTTCTTGTTAACAAACTATAGTTTGTGCTAGTCGGTTAGGACATCTACTTTGTGCATGACACAAGTAATTTTTCAACAATTGTTTACAGATATTTCACTTATATTTCACTGTATCACGCTGTACCCAGCCCCACCATACCCCTGTCTGCACATTATGCCAGAATCTATTCTACCACGCCCATAAATCTGCTCCTTTTATTCTTTGTCCCCAACGCTCTAGGCGACCAGTTTTGATAGCCTTTAGCCGCACCCTATCCTACTACTCCTCTGTTCCTCGGGTTGATGTGAGGTAAACCCAGGCCCTGCATGTCCCCAGTCACCCTCATTTGTTGATTCTCTGTGATCGAAAAAGCCTTGGCCTCATGCATGTCAACATCAGAAGCCTCCTCCCTAAGTTTGCCTTACTCACCGTTTTAGCACACTCTGCCAACCCTGATGTCCTTGCCGTGTCCGAATCCTGGCTTAGGAAAGCCACCAAAAATTCTGAGATTTCCATACCCATACTATAACACTTTCCGTCAAGATAGAACTGCCAAAGGGGAGAGGAGTTGCAATCTATGCAGAGATAGCCTGCAAAGTTTGTCTTACTTCTCCAGGTCTTATGCCCAAACAGTTCGAACTTCTAATTTTAAAAATTAATCTCTCCCGAAATAAGTCTCTCACTGTTGCCGCCTGCTACCGACCCCCCTCAGCCCCAGCTGTTGCCCTGGACACCATCTGTGAATTGATCGCTCCCCATCTAGCTTCAGAGTTTGTTCTGTTAGGTGACCTAAACTGGGATATGCTTAACACCCCGCAGTTCTACAATCCAAGCTTGATGCCCTCAATCTCACACAAATCATCAAGGAACCCACCAGGTACAACCCTAAATCCGTAAACATGGGCACCCTAATAGACATTATCCTGACCAACCTGCCCTCCAAATACACCTCTGCTGTCTTCAATCAAGATCTCAGTGATCACTGCCTCATTGCCTGTATCCGCCACGGGTCCGCGGTCAAACGACCACCCCTCACGTCAAACGCTCCCTAAAACACTTCTGCGAGCAGGCCTTTCTAATCGACCTGGCCGGGTACTACCTGGAAGGATATTGCCCTCATCCCGTCAGTTGAGGATGCCTGGTCATTCTTTAAATGTTAATTCCTCACCATATTAGACAAGCATGCTCCGTTCAAAAAATGCAGAACCAAGAACAGATATAGCCCTTGGTTCACTCCAGACCTGACTGCCCTCGACCAGCACAAAAACATCCTGTGGCGAACTCGACATAGCATCGAAGAGCCCCCGCGATATGCAACTGTTCAGGGAAGTCAGGAACCAATACACGCAGTCAGTCAGGAAAGCAAGGCCAGCTTTTTCAAGCAGAAATTTGCATCCTGTAGCTCTAACTCCAAAAGTTCTGGGATACTGTAAAGTCCATGGAGAACAAGAGCACTCCTCCCAGCTGCCCACTGCACTGAGGCTAGGTAACACGGTCACCACCGATAAATCCGTGATATTCGAAGACTTCAACAAGCATTTCTCAATGGTGGCCATGCCTTCCTCCTGGCGACTCCAACCTTGGCCAACAGCCCGCCCCCTCCGCTGCTACTCGCCCCAGCCTCCCCAGCTTCTCCTTTACCCAAATCAAAGAGTAGCCACGGTTCTCTAAACAACGCTGCCCCACGGAGTGAGCCCCTTAGATGTTTGCACTGATTGAGAAAGAAGAAGTTCGGAGAAACCCTGGTCGCACTAGGGACCGCCCATACAAATCATGCTCGGCTGCTGAACCTGGACACCCCGCCTACTTGTCTGGACGTAAAAACTGTTCCCCTCGCACCGCCACATGGTGTTTTCCGTCGTGCTTGTGGAAGGCTACTTGAACATTTGACCCAAGTTAAACAATTTAAAGGCAATGCTACCAAATACTAATTGAGTGTATGTATACTTCTGACCCACTGGGAATGTGATGAAAGAAATAAAAGCTGAAATAAATCATTCTCCTATTATTGTGACATTTCACATTCTTAAAATAAAGTGGTGATCCTAACTGACCTAAGACAGGAATTTTTACTCTGATTAAATGCCAGGAATTGTGAAAAACTGAGTTTGAATGTATTTGGCTGAGGCGTATGTAAACTTCCGACTTCAGCTGTACATCACGTGAAGCAGCCACAAAGGTCAGTAAGAGTGTCCATGATTTAATCTTTGAATGAAGAGGTGGAGATAAAACTGTCCAGTTTTAGTGTTTTTTGCAGCTTGTTCCAGTCGCAGTGAAATGAAAAGAGTGACCCAGGGATATGTATGCTTTGGGGACCTTTAACAGAATGTGACTGGCAGAACGGGTGTTGTAACCATTTATTATTCTAATCTCTTTTCTGATATTTTCTTAAAACTGCATTGTTGGTTAAGGGCTTTTAATTAAGCATTTCACTGTAAGGTCTACTACACCTGCTGTATTCGGTGCATGTGACAAATACAATTTGATTTGTATGTGGAGGATGAGGGCTGCGGTAGGTATCTCAGATAGGGGGGAGTGAGGCCTAGGAGGGTGTTATAAATAAGCATCAAATAGTAGGTATTGCGACGGGTATTCAAAGATGACCAGTTTACACAGGAGTATAGAGTGCAGTGATGTGCCCTATAAGGAGCATTGGTAGAAAATCTGATGGCCGAATGGTAAATGGACTCCCGAGTGGCGCAGCGGTCTAAGGCACTGCATCTCAGTGCTATAGGCGTCACTACAGACCCTGATTCGATTCCAGGCTGTATCACAACCGGCCGTGATTGGGAGTCCCATAGTGCGGCGCACAACTGGCCCAGCATCATCCAGGTTAGGCCATCGTTGCATTTCGCTACACTCGCAATAACATCTGCTAACCATGTATTTGAGAACAATCAAATTTGACTTGCCTAGTTAAAAAGGTTACATTTAAAAAATACATTAAAAAAAAGTAAAGAACATCTAGCCACTCCAGAGTACCCTTACCTGCCGATCTATAAATAGTGTCGTGGCAATTTCCTGTATTACCAAATGAGGAGAGTTACAAACCACACACCAGTCAGAGTTATACTTAAACTTCATCTTTAATTATATGAGCTTCACCATAGCCCTTTGACTCTCAGATCAATTCAGTGTCTATAATGAATTCTGAGAGTGCCTACAAAAGAATACCAAGATATTTTATAGCCAAGATACACTCCTCTCAATTTACATGACGAACCACAGATCTTAGGAAAACTTCACAAAGGGCCTTTTACTTGAGAAAGGAGTATCCCATAGCCAGATAGCATTAGCTATAAATTATCGTTCAGTTTGGTCTCTAAGACGAGCTTCTAATCTCGTTCCTGGTACTTCATAGTACCAAAACATTACTTCATCCAAGGCATAACTCAATTGTCAACTCTATATTCTCCCATCTCAAGTAAACCCCCTCTTCTCCCCACTCCTGGACAAGCTCACTGAGGGGAGTGACTTGCGCACAGACATTGTGGAGCCAAGAGATAATTGGTTCCCCCTTAATCACGCCATCCCTTCACATGGTTTAACAGATACATTCACATATGAAGACAATGTTGCATTCTGACCTCTCCCATTCTGATATTCTGCATATTACCAGATCTGTAAAAGACAAGCCTGACCTCTCCCATCTCTGGGCCCCAAGTGACTTTTCCCTAGCTGAGAAGGGAAAGGTGCAACTGCCAACAGTATAGTCCAAAGGGAGACATTCTAATGACAAGTATCTCACATAAGCATATTATGTAAATAAAACATCTTATTTATCTATGTTACCCAACTAATTCTGATTCATCCTCCACAATAGTCATAGTGGGCAGAGTCAAGCACGAGATAGCAAGATCCTATTGGCGCATTCTAGCAGACATTTGCATATTTCCATTATGGATGCCTACTCTGAAGTGCGCATTAACTCAATTCGACATTGTATTGTCACAAATAGAACAATAAATACACAGAACGAGACAGATATTTCACCGGATGTATAAATGTGAAGGTTGGCGCACTCGCAAACACTTCACAATGTATTTCTTTGTAGGCTATAAGCCTCAATATAATTAAGCAATAAGGCAGGAGGGGGTGTGGTATATMYSCKATATACCACAAACCCCAGAGGTGCCTTATTGCTATTATAAACTGGTTACCAATGTAATTAGAGCAGTAAAAATAAATGTTTTGTCATACCGTGGTATACATATACCACAGCTGTCAGCCGATCAGCATTCAGGGCTTGAACCACCCAGTTTAAAATTGAAATAATATAACCAAAATAAATGTATTTTGGCTCCCTGTCTGGCTCCTGACCTATTTAGTGTTTATATGCTGTTTAATATGACATTTAGCTTATTTAAAATGATGACCACTTCATACATTCACCTTTTCATGTTTATTAAAATACTTAATTCAAATCCCATGGTTTGGTTTGAATAATTCAAAACCAAAACGTAGGTCCAGGTAGTCACAAAAATAGATGGGTATTGGTTAAATTGGGGGGTTTCAATTAATTTGGAACGGCCGTTCTTTTCTCCTGTGAGTGCGGAGCAGTTTTTAACAGAGCGTTTGGAAAGGACATGTTGCAGTGCTCCATGAGCGGGATTTCCGACCGCTCAACTCCGCTCACATACTCTGTAACCAACTATAGACAATTTATACACATTCATCATTACTACCAACACACCAAGAGTGAGTTAGCTATATCGACAATTCTATTTTTAGTAAGAGAGTGTTTTCCATACAAGGGTAGAATAGATGGATACTAGATTGAGTTATTCTTATTTGCTAACGTTAGTCAAAACTAGAGTGAAAAGACAAACACGTTTACTCTGCTGAAGGTAACTAACGTTACCAGTTTAGCAGTGACTACCAGGACTGTAAATTAGCTAACGTATGTTATTTACCTAGTCCAGCTAACATTACGTTACTTCTAATCAAGAATATTCTGCTTTGTTGTGAAGGTATCACATCACTTCTCAGCTGTCGTCTAAAATCCGTTCAGCCTGAAAATCCTTCTAATAATCTTTGGTCACCATATACATCATTCTTGATAGCCGCAGACCACGGGCAGCATCTGGATAAAACCCTGGTAGGTAGAATGGTGAAAAATAACTAAATTTCGCGCTTGTTTGTAATTAACACCGCGAGACAGAACACCACACGGGCATAATGACAAACGTTAGTGGAAAAACAAACGTTTAAAAAAATGTGCAAGTTAACATTTCTCAGATTACTATGTGTTGGTCGTTTGAAGTAAACAATGCCATGAACCAAATTCATGGGTACGCCCCATCTACCTGGTGAGTTCATGGGCACGTTCCATCTACCTACTGGAGGGGTTTCTGCATTCGCTGTGAATGCTGGCCTTTGTGGTTCACTATGAGCAGACGAATACACAGGAAGTTGAACTGGCCAGATTGGACCTTGTGCAGGTTGGTAACAGATGGTGGACAACGGGCCAAAAGTGTCAAGTTTGGGCGGCAGACATGAAGGAAAAAACATAACTGTTACCAACTTAAATGTAAATACTTATTGAAAATATCTGCAATCAGTCTTTAAACTGTCACAACAAATACTTCTCTTGCATTTTGTATCTTAGGTTTCTGGCTGTAATGGGTGCCAAGGACCTGAAGTCGACAGTGTGGCAGATGCTACCTTGCATTCTGTCAAACAGTCTTGCCATCATTGCCGCCTGTGCAGGGGATGAGGCCTGTTTCAGGAACTTGTTTCTGATGACCATTCTTCACAGTAAGATTTGATATTAAATGTGTTACATTTGTTTTGTGTACTTTTAAGTAAATTCTTAAACGTGTTTAAGACCATGTGGGATTCAACTGTAACTCCATGTTCTTTCTTTGTGTATAGGAGCCATTCGGAAGAACCCTGCAACCCGGGATGCCACGGATGAAGGGGTCCAGATTCAGATCAGCCGTTACCTGAAAGGGGACTCTGATTGTGTTGGCAGTGCACAGGGGAGAGGGATCCACTGCAGTGAAGGTCAACATCAAGTCTCGGACCACCCTGTGTCAAAGCCAGCCCCTTTCCCCAAGCCACAAGACTACTCCAACAACTGAACCCTGGACTGACTACTTCACCACACACTTACCATTTATTCATATTCTGTACACATCAAGAATGGTCCACCACCCAAAAGACATCCAGCCAACTTGACTTAACTGTGGGAAGTATTGGCATCAACATGGGCCAGTATCCCTGTGGAATGCTTTCGACACCTTGTAGAGTCCATGCCCCGACGAATTGAAGCTGCAACTCAATATTAGGAAGGTGTTCTTAATGTTTTGTACTCTACGTATATACTTTCATATAATAATTATATGCTGTAACTGCACTGTACTGATTCCACTCACTATACAAATGGGCAAACAATGTCCATAGCCTACTATGTCCCTATAGGCTTTTAAAAAAAATCTTATTTTCATTTACATATTTTGTTTTATCTGCATGCTTCTTGTACTTGATTTAGTATTTTCATTAGCATATATTTACAATGTTACTTATTTTATTACTATGACACCTGTGTCACCATTGCACTGTGTGAGAAGCCTGCAAGTACATGACAATAAAATTAGATTTGACTGGATTTGATTTGTAGTTATTAGTGGATCCAGGCGACCAGGACTGCACTCGTTATCTGATATCCAGTATTTTGCACACATTTTATTTTACAGTAATTTTCCAAATGAACATGGCATCCAATGTACCTTGAATAATAAAAAGCAATAAATATTGATAAAAATAAGTGGCGATAGGGAGAAGGCATGCCCCTGGCATTATGTTCAAAAATCTTCTTGCCTCCCGCTAGCAGCAGTAGTGTCGCTAGTCGGGAGAAGGGCGGGTCATGGGTGGGTGGGCTGTGTGAGGAAAATGGCACGTGAACGGCAGGAGCACGGCTGCCGCTTGACAGGCGCCCGTGAATGAGGCGACTGGAAAAAAAAGCTGTTGCACGGTGTGCGACCACTCTGGAGGGACGCCGGCCTCGCGATTGCTCATTGCTAACTGGGTACTCACACGAATCCTCTCAGGATCCCTCCCCCTTGACCCATTTTCCTCAACTTTCTTCACTGCCTCAGCATATGACACCCTCTGCTCTACTCTAACCCTGGTAACCTCAACCTGCTTCTCTCACACCGGACATTTCTGATCTTCAGCCCCATGGGCATCCCTACAATTACCACATACCGCTTCATTCCCCATTGCTACACCTTCCTTTGTCTCATGCCCTTCTGCACACTTCTCACACCTAAGAACCTCCCTCCTACACACTGCTGCCACATGCCCATAAGCTTGGCACCTGTAACAACTTAATGTATTTGGCACATAAGCTTGTACAGGATAACTGACATATTCTAACATCACTTTGTCTTCTGTTTCACCACTCACACCACCATGTCTGCGCTGCACCAAACGACGAGCATCACAAACACCGGGAATCTTTCCCTTCAGTTGGTCCACTTTCACATTTACCGTTACCCCAGTAATCACAAGTCACATCGCTTGTCCCAATTGGTTTGGCCCAAAGCGCCTGCTCCCTCTGACCAGCAGAAAAACAAACAGTCACAAGACTACTTCTGGTTACCTTCACCGATTCCACAGCACCAAACTCCTTTTTCACCAACCCTGAAACCACAAATGGATCAGCCAAAAGGCAGGGTCCACTTTCTCCAGAAATGTCACTCCTACTGTCACAGACTCATCTTTATCCTGACCATCGGTGCAAGCATCTGGCTCTGAGGACTTCACCGAAAGTGCCTCCTCCGATAAATTGCCCTCATTAACTTCCATTTCTCCTCCAGACCTCGATATGGCGTACGGCTCACTCTGCTCCTACTTTCTAACATTCTTCTTTGACAAACCAACTCTCTTTTTTCCACAATTTTACCCTACTCAAGCTCACCCTCTTCCTCCGTCTCTCTCTTTGACCTCCAAATTAATCATAGAGGGCAGAACAAGCAAGGAGTTGGGCAGAGCCAAGCACAAGCTAGTGAGATCCTAATGCATTCTAGCATTTATTAGCATATTTCTGTTAGGGAACGCCTACTCTGTGAAGTGTGAGTGTGCATTCTAGAAAACGTAGTCCACTCGGTTTGTTACAGATTCTTGTTGTGGAAACAGAAAACTGTATGGTGATCAAATCTTTTATCGAAATTTGCAGAATGTCGGCCAAAATCTATCTCGCTCCATCTTCTCTCACTACCGGACACTGGGCTTCCTCTCATCACAATATTTGGTAGTGAGTGGAAATGCCAATGCGATGCTTCACATTTATACATCTGGTTAAATATCTGACTCAATGTTCTATCTATGATTATACAGATGGTAGAGCTTCATACTGTATATAGTATATAATGTACAGTCATTGGCATAGAGTCACAGAATTACATGTGATTTATAGGATCTTTATTTAGTCTGACGTCTTGAAAAAAATACTCAGTTGTATATTTATATTATTCTGATGTGGCTCATGGAATAGAATGCATTTTTATAATGTTGATTGTAACAATAGGATACATTAAATGGTACAACACAGAAACTCAAGAGTTGAGGTGACATTCATGCAGTCTGTCACACCTACACCCGCTCCCCCTCTCCAGCGCACAACGTCGCTGGTCTACTAACCACCGGTCCAGGCGCCATCATTACGCACATCTGCTCCCCATCATTACGCACACCTGGACTTCATCACCTTGATTACTCTCCCTTTACTTAGCCCTCAGTAGCCTCAGTCATCAGGCAGTATTGGGGTTGTTCACATTCAGTATGCTTCTCCCTTTTTGATTATTTGGCTTGTTCATGTTTATTAAACTCACCTTCTGCACCTGCTTCCTGACTCCAAGCGCATACGTTACAGAATAATGCCTCAATAATTATGGAACCAGCAGAAGATAAAGAGATCTACCAGACGGTCGGTGAATAGGAATACCTACTTTGCCAACACCGCGATCTGCTGACGCAACTAAAGTGCGGCTATGGATGAGGTCGAGGTCCTCCACTGCCTCGACATCACCCGAGAGGTTTCACCTCCAACTAGCGGAGGGCCTCCAACCACGAGTCGTCTCAGCGAGCCAGCTGCCCAGCCTACCCAGCAGTCCGCCCAGGGAGGCGATGCCCGAATGTCCCTCCCGGATAAGTATGACGGGACTCCATCCAAATGCCGTGGCTACCTACTCCAGTGCTCCCTCTATTTTTCCCATCTCTCCTCGCCCTCCTCCTTTGGCCATCCTGCGGCAGAGCGTGAACCCATGGAGGTAGGGGCCACACACCTCTTTGTGGCAGAGCGGCGTCGCCGGAGACAGCTGGGGCTGTGTTCCTATTGCGGCCAGGAGGGGCACCAGCTTCAGCGGTGTCCGATGCATCCCAACCCAGGATGCACTGGGGCAGAGAGGCGGGCCCGTGATCACCTGTCTGTAATGAACACGAAGGGAGACAGAGAGCTGGTTTCAAGCGCAGGGCGCAGCAGGTGTTTATTGGTAAAGGAACACAGGAGGAGGCAGGTAGCTGGATCCAGGGGCAGGCAGAAGGTCATACACAGGGGGTCCAAAAGGGCAACAGTACAGGCAGGGTAAAAGCTAGTAACGTAGTCCGGGAGATCAGGCAATAGGTAGATAACAGGAAATCTGATAGGCTAAAGTATAGGCAGGGAATAGGCAAAAGGTGTCGTTAGTGAGGCAGGCAAAATCGTTGGCCCCGTGTTTTGGTAAGTAGATGTGGACATCCGCCAGGCTCTGGAGAATTAACCCACGCCTGCTACCTGCTGTCCTGAGTGCATCTACATCCCCACGAGGTTACGAGACCGACTGTTGACCTGGGCACACACATGGCCTTGTGGACCCCGAGCCAGACCAAAGCCCCTGCGGTGGACGAGTGATTCCAGCATGCAGAGGAAGTTTGGAACGCTGCCCACGTGAGGCTCCAGCGCGCTGTCCGCTACCAGAAGGAGCAGGTGGACCGCCACCGCAATGAGGCTCCCGTTTTCCATCCTGGTGATCGCGTCTGGCTCTACCAAGAACCTCTCGCTTCACCTGCCCTGCCGGAAGCTGAGCCCCCGGGTTTGTGGGGCCCTTCAAGGTCCTCCAGAGGGTCAACAAGGTAACATATTGGTTACAACTCCCCACCAACTACCGGATCTCACCCTCTTTTCATGTTTCCCTCCTCAGGCTGGTGGTTCCTGGTCCCCTGGCTGATGCCATCCCCTGTGACACCCCTCCGCCTCCCCTGGACATCGATGGGAACCCCGCCTATGCCGTCTAGTCCCTACTGGACCCCTGACGTCATGGGGGTCGGCTTCAGTACCTGGTGGACTGGGAGGGGTACGGTCAAGAAGGAGCGCTGTTGGGTCCCGGTGGCTGACTTCCTGGACCCCAACATCGTCCGGGATTTCCATCTCCGCCATCCGGAACGGTCCGCTCTTCGCCCTCGGGCCCGTACTAATGGCCCCATCTCCAACGCACAACGTGGCAGGTCTACTAACTCTTTGATTCAACTAGGGTGAAAGTTAATCAACAATATATACAACTATAATAATAGTGTTATTAAAAATAGCATAAAATAAAAGTAAGAACAAAATTCCATACAAATGTGATCCTTTATTGGTGTTGCTTTATATGGAGTGTGTGTGTGTGTTTGTGCGCCCGTGCATGTGCGTGTCAGGTAGGTATAGTCTGATCTGGTGTATGTGACTGTGTGTGCCTGTGTATGTGTGGACAGCCAGGGGTGTGTGAGAAGCTTGGATGCAGAGAGGTGGAGGATGGAGTTAAAATGCAGGGCTGAGCGTATCAGACAGCGAGCCTGCGAGGTTAGTATGCTCCCCCCTTGTGTTTGTCCAGCCCCAACAGGGTATCAGCCCAATAGCAGCGCATGGAGCATTATTCCTAGAGACCAGACAGCTGTAGCCGGAGCACAGACCCACAGAGGCCAGAGACATCCCCGGGTCCTGGGCTGCAATAGTGGGAGGGGTTTCCTTCCTGCATTATGACTGCATCATCCAAGCTCTCCAGCATCAACAGGGTTCTGACACACACACACACACAAACAAGGAAAACACTTTGATTGATGCATGCACGCACAAAAACATGCCTACACACACTCACACGCAACTCTCCTTGTTCTTGAAGACAAACTTATTCAGCTTGAGGTCTCTGAGCACCAGTCCGTTGTCATGGCAATGTGCCACGGCCAGCACCAGCTGTCGGGACAGGCATCGGGTTCCATTTGCTGGTAGCCGCCGGCACCGGGCTCGGAGCAGCGCCTCTGGGTTCCCATAGGAACGTGGGAAGAACAAGTAAGCATGGGGATCCTCGACAACCACATCACACAGCTCGATGATGTTGGGTGGGGGGTGGGGGGCAGGCAGTAGCATGAACACAGAACCTACCGTGAGACAGGAAGCACCTAGAACACAGAAACACTGTTGAGAGGTCATACAGATTCTACAATATTAGCCTATATTATAGATGGAACACCTGGAATACAGGAATACTGTTGAGGCCCTATATGAAACCAGTAGGACAAGATCTGCATTATGGTGTTAGCACAGCCTACAAACAAACACAGGCCTATTGTACATGAGCATCAACTGTCCTGTTTCTGTTGAGCTTGGTGGCACATGCAGCAAGAAGAGGAGATGAGGGGGAAAGGCTGGAGTTTGGAGACAAGGAGAGAAGACACATGATGGTGCTCCCTTACCTCCTTTCATCTCTTTTCCATCTCAATAGTTGGCTTCCTCTTCTAGTTTTCCAAAATAAATAATAAATATCTTAATATTTTAATCCACCGACCTTGCACACCAGCTCGTTTATATAGGCTACTCTGCTAGCGTGTCGTGGAACACACCTTCCACGTTGTTCATTATTTTCCATAGAATGCATAGCTCCTCGTTGATTATCCCTTACATAGATCCATCGCTCTATCTCTTTCTCACACACAAGGCAGCAAATGCAAGTTTGTTGAAGTTTTATTTTTTGTACATTATGCACGTGATAATGAACATAGCGATACATTGAGTTAACCTACTTTGACAATAACACTGAACACACACATCATTACCATGGCAACATGCTGAGAGGAATACACACACAGCACAAAAGCACAACACAGCAACACACTACAACACAGACACTTCCCCTAACCTCTGACTCCTAACACCTGTGTAGATCTGAGAGAACTGAATGTGTGCTTATACCTATCCAATTTCTTCCAGATCATTAGTGTCTAGCGGGCTAGGGGACGTATCTACGGGGTAGTGCATAAGGATCCAGGGGTTAAGGGAAGTGTGTAGAGGCTAGTGGAAGTGTGTAGGGGCTAGGAGGATTGTCTAGGGGTGAGGGGAGAAGTGTGTAGGGAGTAGTGTTGTGATATGAGGGAGGGGCAAAAGGAGAGGAAAGTAAAGGGTTCAAACATATATACATATTTTCATAGGAGAATAATCAATAGAAACACGTTTATAACAGAGGACTCTGTTATTATAATTATTAACACACCGTTATATGACCATGATACAGTCCCACAGAACAAGTGTTCATTCCCTTTGGTTTCTCTCTCGCTCACACACATGCGTACACACACACACACACACAAACATACACACACACAACTACAACAAGCACTGGCACAGATATATTGGCTTCAATGTGATACATTGGACGCACACACACACACACACACACACACGACCTTTACATACACTATCTGTATAGCCCTACACTTTAAAACATGAACCTGTACAGGGTCCAATCAAGGGAAGATATTCAGTGGACAAGTTAGGAAGGTTAAGTGTGTCATACACTGTAAAAAAAAAATTGTACTGATTCACATTAAAAACATGAGTGTAAGAGTACCCTACTTAACTAAAAGATCAAGTTGTATAAACATGTATACTATAATGTATCTAATAATTTGTCAACTGTTTTTTCAACTCCTGGGTAACTCCTACTTGTAAAGTTGAAACAGCTAACGTATTTGACAGTGTGAGAGTCTGAGGGGAGATATGGTAAGACATGATGAACTACAGAGTCATGGAGTTCTTTACACTGAACACATCAAACACATAGAGACCTGTCTCCCTAACCCTATATCTCTCCTCCATCCCTTTCATCTCTCCATCCTCTCTCCCTACCCATATCTTTCTCTATCCCTCGCCCCCAACCCACCCCTCTTTTCTCTTTATTTGAGATCTCCAGCATCTCCCTGGATGGTCTTCTTGATACGGAGCAGCATGGTGGTGAGCCATTGGTCCAGACGAGAGATGGAGTCAAACTCTTTAACAGCTTCAGTAAACGCCTCYCAGTTCTGCTCCTCATGGGCATCCAGCAACTTCTACAGAGAGACAGAGAGGGGGAGATGGGTGTGGGCTCGTGAAGAAGGAAGCTATGCTGTTAAACGAGCAGCGTGAAGTCTTTTACACACACGCACACACAAAGGCGCTCATTGTGTCTACCTTCAGCAGCTTGCACTCTCTGGAGTCTGCGAAAGCAGGAAACATCTCCTCATACTTCTCTATGGCCAGCTATAAAAAACACAAAACGCACACACAATCACTAATAATTGACAGGTACTCCCTCGGTTCAGTTGGAATAATATGAAGAATGTGTCTACTCCGTGTGTCTTGCTTCAAAACAAGAAAACAACTACCACTAATAATAATGATAATAATAATACCTTTGCATTGAGTTCATCCACTATGAAGTGACAGAGGGAGGCTTTAAAGAAGTACTCTTTGGCATTATACTTCAGCAGGGGGTTGTCCATGGTATTGGTGGCCACCTGACACACACACACCATTACATCACTGTGACATCCCTCAGAGAGAACCGATCATCACATTTCAGGGTTATAAAATGCAGGCAAAACACACCTGCTCGTAGATCTCAATGGCTTTCGGATACTGCTCCAGCTGAGCACTGTAGTGGCCCACCTTCAGCAGACACTTGTTAGCAGAACTGAGAGAGAGGAGAGAGACAGCGAGAGAAGGAAGGAACAGTACAGGTCCCAGCATAGAGACCTGGGGAACCCCTCATGACAACTCCCCCTGAACCCTAATTTCTATGATAGAAAGTACTTGAGTAGTATAATACAATAGCATTTGAGTAATAGTAGAGGGTAGCATAACTGAATGGTATAGTATTCATTTATACTAAACATCATAGGAGACTCACCTGTTGGACTCCTCCCCTTTATAATAATCGGCTGCCTGCTCATAGTGGGCGATCGCCTGGGCAACGAGACACACACATAAAGTATTGTTCATATGGAGTTCTGTGTGTGTGTGTGCACGCGTTTTGTGTGTGTTCCGTACCTTCTCTATGTCCACCAGCTCAGACTCATACACCTCTGCGATGGTGATGTGATGTTTGGCTGCAATAGTAAACCTACCCTGTAATACACATGTGGATTATTAGGACAGAGATGGAGAATAACATGTCGATTCCAACAACGCTGATACAGAATCACTAGAATATACAGTACATACTGTATCAGCCTTCATATCGGGCGGTCTCAGCCGATGATGGCTAGAAAACATAGCCCCCTTCACACACAGTACATGCACAATTGCACATAGAAACGGGTGAAGCAGGTTCAAGATGAAAGTGGTATGGTTAGAGGTCACAGGTTAGGGATTAGAGGTCAGGGCTCAAGGGTTAGACTAGGCTTACCATGTCAGTGTAAATATCGATGGCTGCATTTAGACAGTTGATAGCCTCTACAAGGAAGAGGAGGAAAGGGAGGAGTGAAAGAGGGGAGAGAGAAAGAGAAAAGGGGGCAGGGATATATATGAAGGGAGCAGAGAGTAAGAGAGGTTAGGTTTTCCCACCAGAGAGGGTCAGAGAGAGACCAAAGACAAAAGCATACTTTACCTACTATTAGGGACT
The DNA here is from genome assembly GCF_002910315.2 of Salvelinus sp. IW2-2015. Lineage (NCBI taxonomy): Eukaryota > Metazoa > Chordata > Actinopteri > Salmoniformes > Salmonidae > Salvelinus > Salvelinus sp. IW2-2015. Next base: position 14,074,261 of record NC_036843.1, on the reverse strand, counting down.
AATATCAAAGGGGAGGGTCCCAGATGTCAGGGAGGCTTTGCCCTCTAGTCTAGTATGTTTTGGAGTGAGTGGGTGTGGGTACGTGTTCCTACCCTGAGGGTCAGCCTTCTTGTAAGCGTTCCCTGCGTCGACGAAGCTGGTGGCTGAGTCCAGTTTGTTCTGCAGCTGCATGTGGAGCCGGGCCCCCTGGCAGAACGCATTACCAGCAGCTACACACACACAAACACATAATGATCATATCTATGGAACGTATGTAGTATTTCAGCTGTATGTATGTGTGAGTGACCCACCGGTCCAGTTCTTGGCCATCTTGAACATGTTGGCTGCTCTGGCGTACATCTCACATGCATCTTCTACTTTGTGGTGACTTCCCCTGAAATACACACATATTCACACAAACATTTAACAACACTGTAAGGTATATGAGTTCTAGACCTGGACACCATCAGAAAATGTGTTTTTGTCTAGTGGGTCTCATTCAGGAGGATGCAAACTGAACGTTGCCTACTGAAGAAAATCTATACTGAACAAAAATATAAATGCAACACGCAACAATTTCAAAGATTTTTACTGAGTTACACTTCATAGAAGAAAATCAGTCAATTGAAATAAATTCATTAGGTCCTAATCCATGGATTTCACATGACTGGGCAGGGGCGCAGCCATGGGTGGGCCTGATAGGGCATAGGCCCACCCACTTGGGCGCTAGGTCCACCCACTGGGGAGCCAGGCCAAGCCAATCAGAATGAGTTTTTCCCCACAAAATAACTTTATTAGAGACAGAAATACTCCTCAGCACCCCCCTTCCCCTCCTCAGATGATCCCGCAGGTGAAGAAGCCATATGTGGAGGTCCTGGGCTGGCGTGGTTACACATTGTGAGGCCGGTTGGATGTACTGCCAAATTCTCTAAAATGACGTATGGTAGAGAAATTAACATTACATTCTCTGACAACAGCTCTTATGGACATTCCTGCAGTCAGCATGCCAATTGCACACTCCCTTAAAACTTGGGACATCTGTGGCATCGTGTTGTGTGACAAAACTGCACATTTTAGAGTGTCTTTTATTGTCCTCAGCACAAGGTGCACCGGTGTAATGATCATGCTGTTTAATCTGCTTCTTGACATGCCACACTGGTCAGGTGGATGGATTATCTTGGGAAATGAGAAATTAAATGCTCACTCAACAGGGATGTAAACTAATTTGTGCACAAAATTTGAGAGAAATACGCTTTCTGTGGGTATAGAAAATGTCTGTGATCTTTTATGAAAAATGGGACCAAGACCGTACATGTTGCGTTTCTATTTTTGTTCAGTATATTGAATATCTCATGAATAGAGCTGGCCTACTCTACATGTCAGAGAGCCATGTCTGTTCTGCAGAATATATTATGGGCCGCTACCAATAAGCACCCTGCTGTTTTCGGTAATGAGCAACAACCCGGGCCGGGTGGCGCAGCGGCTACAGATCCGGGTTCGATACCGGGCTGTGTCGCAGCAACCAGGATATCCCTGTCCCGCGCACGCACGCTGATATGGTCGCCAGGAGTAGGTGTTTCCTCCCACACACTGGTGCGGCTGGCTTCCGGGTTAAGCGAGCAAGAAGCAGTGTGGCTTTGCGGGTCGTGTTTCGGAGGACGCATGGCTCTCGACCTTCGCCTCTCCCGAGTCCGTAAGGGAGTTGCAGCGATAGGACAAGACCGTAACTACCAATTAGGGGTAGAAAAAAAAAAAAAAGAAGCAACAACCCCGGTGGTTAAATGGTACATGTTGTCAGATGACCTGAGCACAGAACATATTTTCCCCGAGGCCTGACTGCGACAAACAGGACCGCCCACCCCCTCACTACTGCAAAATTATACTTATAATCCATTTATATTAATATAGGCCTAACCATCATACAGCTAACCAATACACTCGCGATGTGTTGTGTCCAATGTCAAGAAAAATCGACACATGAATCTGCGCTCGTGTACTGACTCGGTAGGCTACATGAGAACCAGGGCATCTCATCTCACCCGAACATCCCTCCCAAGAACGAGCCGGATGATTTGACCTTCTTGTCTGCTTCGGCCATCAGCTGCATGGCCTCCTTCTCTTTTCCGGAGGTATCCATCGCTGTTTGGGCTGAGTGTGTGTCGTCGACAAGGTAAAAACAAATATTACGCAGAATCCGTTCAGCTGGGAATGGATTCCGAGAGATGGTGCTGATGAGAGTCCTCCTCGGTCGTATGACTTTATCTATTGATTCCCTCATGGTGCATTACCGCCACCTATCGATCTGGAGAAAATTAACAGGTTTGACTCCAGCACGACTTATTTGTAAGAATCATACTGCATTTATATATTTTTTTTCTACCATAACAAGTGCACTATATAGCGTTTCATACAAGACTGAAAACAAAACTCTGCAAAGTATGTTTTATGCATTTGAGACTTGAGAGGTTCTTCTGAAAAATCCTGCAGCGAAGCGATGCGGAAGTTGCGTCAAATGGCTCCAAAGTTGAAAACATAAACAGAGCCATCAACAGAAACGGTCGTTTTGTTAACTACTATTGTTTGCTAGCTATTACATTTTCAATATAGCTCATTATTAAAGCAGCGTAACCAAAGAATATCGATTAATCTTTCAAGTTTGTCTTCAGAGAAGTCACGTTCGCTTCCCCAACAAGAAACTCGGGTGAGCAGCAACGTTCGTCTTCCAATGACTAGCTAACGTTATCTGTTCTTCTAGTAGCAGGTGAGGTAGCTAATTTTAGCTAAGTGGTAACGTTAACTTTTCAGCATAAATTGTGAGTTTGATAGCTGGAGAGGAAACGCACGGCCTCCCCCAGTGCTCAAAGAGGTATGGGTCAGACACACACATAGTTAGTCTGAGGTAAGTGTAGGTAATACTAGCCTCTAACCAGCCTCTAAATATCCCCTAACCCCTCAATGATGTCCAAGTGACCCCTTGGTTTCGGGACAGCACTGACAACATGGTGGATACTTGTGAAGGTAGGGGTGATTGTTAATTCAGCATCTCTTGCTCTGTTTACCTGTGTCGTCTCAGACCACTCTGGACAGACTCTGTCCTTATAAAGGATGGGCCCTCTACTTCACTGAATGTAGGTGTGTCTATGTACATACACACTGCGTGTGTTTCCTGTGTGAAGGTTTCATACAGAGTTCTCCGTATATGGAGAAAATCAAAGTGTTTGAACAGTACTTCACCTCACAGATACACCATTGACAAAGATGTCAAAAACATAGTCTGAGGACATTATTTTCAGCTCTGAAAATAGTAGCCTTTGGTGAGAGGGCGAACTTAGTGTGTGTGGGATGAGTTTGAGCATCAGGGCAGTGTGTGATATTAGACTATGGTGGACTATAAGCGTCTGGTTGAGGATAAGGAGGTTTGTATGGCTCTGCCGGACCAATCAGCTAAGAGAACAACCAGAAACCACCCTCCACTGTTTGGGACTCGCAATACACCAGGTACACACACACACACACACACACGTCACTGAAGGTAGGTGTGTCTATGTATTTTAATGCGTGTGTGTGTGTGTCAGTTTTGACGGAGGACTTGGAGAGACATGCTGNAGAGAGAGAGAGAGAGAGAGAGAGAGAGAGAGAGAGAGAGAGAGAGAGAGAGAGAGAGAAACATAAGGAACAGCATAGGTCCTAGTATAGAGCTCTGGGGAACCCCTCATGACGACTCCCACTGAACCCTAATCTCTGTTATAAATAGTACTAGTAGTAGTATAATACCAAAGCATTTGAGTACAGTATAGTAGTAGTAGAGTGTAGCATAACTGAATAGTATAGTATTCATTTATACTACAGAACACTGGATACTCACCTGTTGGACTCCTCTCCTTTATAATAATCGGCTGCCTGCTCATAGTGGGCGATTGCCTGGGCAACCGGAGACACACACGTAAAGTATTGTTCATAAGGAGTTAGATGTGAGTGTGAGTGTGTGTGAGTGTGAGTGTGAGTGTGAGTGTGAGTGTGAGTGTGAGTGTGTGTGTGTGTGTGTGTGTTCCGTACCTTCTCTATGTCCACCAGCTCAGACTCATACACCTCTGCGATGGTGATGTGATGTTTGGCTGCGATAGTAAACCTACCCTGTAATACACATGTGGACAACACTGATACATAATCATTAGAATATACACTGTATCAGCCTTCATATCGGGTGGTATCAGCCAATGATGGCTATAAAACAAAGCCCCCTCACACACAGTACATGGACTATTGCACATAGAAATGGGTGAAGCAGGTTAAGATGACAGTGGTATGGTTAGCGGTCACAGGTTAGGAATTAGAGGTCAGGACTCAAGGGTTGGACCAGGCTTACCATGTCAGTGTAAATATCGATGGCTGCATTTATACAGTTGATAGCCTCTACAGGAGAGATGGGGAGAGGGAGGAGTGAAAGAAGGGGAGAGAGAAAAAGAAAGGGCGGCAGAGAGATAAAGAAAGAGAGAGCAGGGAGTAAGAGAGGTTAGGTTTTCCTACCAGAGAGATTGAAAAAGAAAGAACACAGACAGAAACATACAGTACCTACTAGTAGGGACTACTATTAGGGAGGCTTTGCCCTCTGGGGCGGCAGGTAGCCTAGTGGTTAGAGTGTTGGGCCAATAACTGAAAGGTTGCAAGATCAAATCCCCGAGCTGACAAGGTAAAAATCTGTTGTTCTGCCCCTGAATTAAGGCAGTTAACCCACTGTTCCTAGGCTGTCAATGAAAATAAGAATTTGTTCTTAACTGACTTGTCTAGTTAAATAAAAGTCAAATAAATAAATAGTCTAGTATGTGTGTTCCTACCCTGAGGATCAGCCTTCTTGTAAGCGTTCCCTGCGTCGACGAAGCTGGTGGCTGAGTCCAGTTTATTCTGCAGCTGCATGTGGAGCCGGGCCCCCTGGCAGAACGCATTACCAGCAGCTACACACACACAAACACATAATGATCATATCTATGGAACGTATGTAGTATTTCAGCTGTATGTATGTGTGAGTGACCCACCGGTCCAGTTCTTGGCCATCTTGAACATGTTGGCTGCTCTGGCGTACATCTCACATGCATCTTCTACTTTGTGGTGACTTCCCCTGAAATACACACATATTCACACAAACATTTAACAACACTGTAAGGTATATGAGTTCTAGACCTGGACACCATCAGAAAATGTGTTTTTGTCTAGTGGGTCTCATTCAGGAGGATGCAAACTGAACGTTGCCTACTGAAGAAAATCTATACTGAACAAAAATATAAATGCAACACGCAACAATTTCAAAGATTTTTACTGAGTTACACTTCATAGAAGAAAATCAGTCAATTGAAATAAATTCATTAGGTCCTAATCCATGGATTTCACATGACTGGGCAGGGGCGCAGCCATGGGTGGGCCTGATAGGGCATAGGCCCACCCACTTGGGCGCTAGGTCCACCCACTGGGGAGCCAGGCCAAGCCAATCAGAATGAGTTTTTCCCCACAAAATAACTTTATTAGAGACAGAAATACTCCTCAGCACCCCCCTTCCCCTCCTCAGATGATCCCGCAGGTGAAGAAGCCATATGTGGAGGTCCTGGGCTGGCGTGGTTACACATTGTGAGGCCGGTTGGATGTACTGCCAAATTCTCTAAAATGACGTATGGTAGAGAAATTAACATTACATTCTCTGACAACAGCTCTTATGGACATTCCTGCAGTCAGCATGCCAATTGCACACTCCCTTAAAACTTGGGACATCTGTGGCATCGTGTTGTGTGACAAAACTGCACATTTTAGAGTGTCTTTTATTGTCCTCAGCACAAGGTGCACCGGTGTAATGATCATGCTGTTTAATCTGCTTCTTGACATGCCACACTGGTCAGGTGGATGGATTATCTTGGGAAATGAGAAATTAAATGCTCACTCAACAGGGATGTAAACTAATTTGTGCACAAAATTTGAGAGAAATACGCTTTCTGTGGGTATAGAAAATGTCTGTGATCTTTTATGAAAAATGGGACCAAGACCGTACATGTTGCGTTTCTATTTTTGTTCAGTATATTGAATATCTCATGAATAGAGCTGGCCTACTCTACATGTCAGAGAGCCATGTCTGTTCTGCAGAATATATTATGGGCCGCTACCAATAAGCACCCTGCTGTTTTCGGTAATGAGCAACAACCCGGGCCGGGTGGCGCAGCGGCTACAGATCCGGGTTCGATACCGGGCTGTGTCGCAGCAACCAGGATATCCCTGTCCCGCGCACGCACGCTGATATGGTCGCCAGGAGTAGGTGTTTCCTCCCACACACTGGTGCGGCTGGCTTCCGGGTTAAGCGAGCAAGAAGCAGTGTGGCTTTGCGGGTCGTGTTTCGGAGGACGCATGGCTCTCGACCTTCGCCTCTCCCGAGTCCGTAAGGGAGTTGCAGCGATAGGACAAGACCGTAACTACCAATTAGGGGTAGAAAAAAAAAAAAAAGAAGCAACAACCCCGGTGGTTAAATGGTACATGTTGTCAGATGACCTGAGCACAGAACATATTTTCCCCGAGGCCTGACTGCGACAAACAGGACCGCCCACCCCCTCACTACTGCAAAATTATACTTATAATCCATTTATATTAATATAGGCCTAACCATCATACAGCTAACCAATACACTCGCGATGTGTTGTGTCCAATGTCAAGAAAAATCGACACATGAATCTGCGCTCGTGTACTGACTCGGTAGGCTACATGAGAACCAGGGCATCTCATCTCACCCGAACATCCCTCCCAAGAACGAGCCGGATGATTTGACCTTCTTGTCTGCTTCGGCCATCAGCTGCATGGCCTCCTTCTCTTTTCCGGAGGTATCCATCGCTGTTTGGGCTGAGTGTGTGTCGTCGACAAGGTAAAAACAAATATTACGCAGAATCCGTTCAGCTGGGAATGGATTCCGAGAGATGGTGCTGATGAGAGTCCTCCTCGGTCGTATGACTTTATCTATTGATTCCCTCATGGTGCATTACCGCCACCTATCGATCTGGAGAAAATTAACAGGTTTGACTCCAGCACGACTTATTTGTAAGAATCATACTGCATTTATATATTTTTTTTCTACCATAACAAGTGCACTATATAGCGTTTCATACAAGACTGAAAACAAAACTCTGCAAAGTATGTTTTATGCATTTGAGACTTGAGAGGTTCTTCTGAAAAATCCTGCAGCGAAGCGATGCGGAAGTTGCGTCAAATGGCTCCAAAGTTGAAAACATAAACAGAGCCATCAACAGAAACGGTCGTTTTGTTAACTACTATTGTTTGCTAGCTATTACATTTTCAATATAGCTCATTATTAAAGCAGCGTAACCAAAGAATATCGATTAATCTTTCAAGTTTGTCTTCAGAGAAGTCACGTTCGCTTCCCCAACAAGAAACTCGGGTGAGCAGCAACGTTCGTCTTCCAATGACTAGCTAACGTTATCTGTTCTTCTAGTAGCAGGTGAGGTAGCTAATTTTAGCTAAGTGGTAACGTTAACTTTTCAGCATAAATTGTGAGTTTGATAGCTGGAGAGGAAACGCACGGCCTCCCCCAGTGCTCAAAGAGGTATGGGTCAGACACACACATAGTTAGTCTGAGGTAAGTGTAGGTAATACTAGCCTCTAACCAGCCTCTAAATATCCCCTAACCCCTCAATGATGTCCAAGTGACCCCTTGGTTTCGGGACAGCACTGACAACATGGTGGATACTTGTGAAGGTAGGGGTGATTGTTAATTCAGCATCTCTTGCTCTGTTTACCTGTGTCGTCTCAGACCACTCTGGACAGACTCTGTCCTTATAAAGGATGGGCCCTCTACTTCACTGAATGTAGGTGTGTCTATGTACATACACACTGCGTGTGTTTCCTGTGTGAAGGTTTCATACAGAGTTCTCCGTATATGGAGAAAATCAAAGTGTTTGAACAGTACTTCACCTCACAGATACACCATTGACAAAGATGTCAAAAACATAGTCTGAGGACATTATTTTCAGCTCTGAAAATAGTAGCCTTTGGTGAGAGGGCGAACTTAGTGTGTGTGGGATGAGTTTGAGCATCAGGGCAGTGTGTGATATTAGACTATGGTGGACTATAAGCGTCTGGTTGAGGATAAGGAGGTTTGTATGGCTCTGCCGGACCAATCAGCTAAGAGAACAACCAGAAACCACCCTCCACTGTTTGGGACTCGCAATACACCAGGTACACACACACACACACACACACGTCACTGAAGGTAGGTGTGTCTATGTATTTTAATGCGTGTGTGTGTGTGTCAGTTTTGACGGAGGACTTGGAGAGACATGCTG
>NC_036843.1:14032400-14064042 GCF_002910315.2 Salvelinus sp. IW2-2015 | reverse complement strand
ATAGCGTTTCATACAAGACTGAAAACAAAACTCTGCAAAGTATGTTTTATGCATTTGAGACTTGAGAGGTTCTTCTGAAAAATCCTGCAGCGAAGCGATGCGGAAGTTGCGTCAAATGGCTCCAAAGTTGAAAACATAAACAGAGCCATCAACAGAAACGGTCGTTTTGTTAACTACTATTGTTTGCTAGCTATTACATTTTCAATATAGCTCATTATTAAAGCAGCGTAACCAAAGAATATCGATTAATCTTTCAAGTTTGTCTTCAGAGAAGTCACGTTCGCTTCCCCAACAAGAAACTCGGGTGAGCAGCAACGTTCGTCTTCCAATGACTAGCTAACGTTATCTGTTCTTCTAGTAGCAGGTGAGGTAGCTAATTTTAGCTAAGTGGTAACGTTAACTTTTCAGCATAAATTGTGAGTTTGATAGCTGGAGAGGAAACGCACGGCCTCCCCCAGTGCTCAAAGAGGTATGGGTCAGACACACACATAGTTAGTCTGAGGTAAGTGTAGGTAATACTAGCCTCTAACCAGCCTCTAAATATCCCCTAACCCCTCAATGATGTCCAAGTGACCCCTTGGTTTCGGGACAGCACTGACAACATGGTGGATACTTGTGAAGGTAGGGGTGATTGTTAATTCAGCATCTCTTGCTCTGTTTACCTGTGTCGTCTCAGACCACTCTGGACAGACTCTGTCCTTATAAAGATGGGCCCTCTACTTCACTGAATGTAGGTGTGTCTATGTACATACACACTGCGTGTGTTTCCTGTGTGAAGGTTTCATACAGAGTTCTCCGTATATGGAGAAAATCAAAGTGTTTGAACAGTACTTCACCTCACAGATACACCATTGACAAAGATGTCAAAAACATAGTCTGAGGACATTATTTTCAGCTCTGAAAATAGTAGCCTTTGGTGAGAGGGCGAACTTAGTGTGTGTGGGATGAGTTTGAGCATCAGGGCAGTGTGTGATATTAGACTATGGTGGACTATAAGCGTCTGGTTGAGGATAAGGAGGTTTGTATGGCTCTGCCGGACCAATCAGCTAAGAGAACAACCAGAAACCACCCTCCACTGTTGGGACTCGCAATACACCAGGTACACACACACACACACACACGTCACTGAAGGTAGGTGTGTCTATGTATTTTAATGCGTGTGTGTGTGTGTCAGTTTTGACGGAGGACTTGGAGAGACATGCTGCGGGGTTACAGGGGAAGGGCTTCCCGGGGGGGGGGGGGGGGGGCACACCCATCTAACATACCTCACATCAGTGCAGGTAGCCAGGTAAAACACACACAGTCACAGTCTCTCTCTGACTCAGCTATTAGAAATATGTGTTTGTCCCTAACTGTGTCTGTTTCAGGTTGTATAATTATGAGCCATTGACAGCCCTGAGAACCCTGCGGGTGAGTGTGTTTGGTCGGTTGGTGTGTGTGAGGGGGACCGTGGTCTGTGTCAGCAACATCACACTCCGGACGGTGGAGTGTCACCTGACCTCTGTGACAGTGCTGTCCCTGGAGACACTGTTACTATCACGGGAACTGTCCAAGTCTGCCAGGATGACGGTACACGCACAGTTAACACCCTAGAGACGATTATCTAAGTTACATAACAAAGAAATCCCGATCAAAATCGGTCAGTTTAAGCTAGAGATGTTTTTTTTGCATTGGATGCGTCTCAATCCCCCACATCTGCTGTGAAAGGAGATAGTGGTGTTTGTCAGACCATGAGACATCTCGGTCGTCTCACGAAAAAGTCTGTAGCGTCTGAACGGTTTGACCTAAGAACTATTACATTTGTATTTGCCAAGGAGCAGCTACTCTTCCTGGGGTCCGAACACACCAAAGCACCCACATTACAGATAAAACAGGGAACTATGTTTGTACTGAATGAGCTAAAGATAACAGTACATCATATAACACCCCTACACCACCACATATCCACAACACAAAATGTTCAATATCACCATACAACAATGTCACAGTGTGCGCGTATGCATGTGTCTGTACCTTTGTGTGTGTCTCCTCACAGACCCCATTGTTCCATAAGGTGTATTTTTACCTGCGTTTTAAATCTGATTCTACTGCTTGCATCAGTTACCTGATGTGGAATAGAGTTCCATGTAGTCATGGCTCTATGTAGTACTGTATGCCTCCCATAGTCTGTTCTGGACTTGGGGACTGTGAAGAGACCTCTTGGTGGCATGTCTTGTGGGTGTACATTCAGCTTGTCAACACCTCTTACAAAAACAAGTAATAATGAAGTCAATCTCTCTTCCACTTTGAGCCATGAGAGATTGACATGCATGTCATTAATGTTGGCCCTTAAAAGTACACAGAGAGCTATCTGTGTTGCCCTGTTCTAAGCCAACTGCAATTTTCCCAAGTCCCTCTGTGGCACCTGACCACACTACTGAACAGTAGTCTAGGTGTGACAAAACCAGGGCCTGTAGGACCTGCCTTGTTGATAGTGTTAAGGTAGAGCAGCGCTTTATTATGTTCAGACTTGTTGTATCAATACTTTTTGACCATGACAGTTCACAAGACAGGGTTACTCCAAGCGGTTTAGTAATCTCAACTTGCTCAATTTCCTCATTATTCATTAAGAGATGTAGTTGAGGTTTAGGGTTTAGTGAATCATTTGTCCCAAATACAATGCTTTTAGTTTTGGAAATATTTAGGACTAACTTAATTCCTTGCTACCTATTCTGAAACTAACTGCAGCTCTTTGTTAAGTGTTGCAGTCATTTCAGTCACTGATGTGTATAGTGCTGAGTCATCCACATACAGACACACTGGCCTTACTCAAAGCCAGTGGCATGTCGTTAGTAAATATTTAAAAAAACAAGTGGCCTAAACAGCTACCCTGGGGAATTCCTGATTCTACCTGGAGTATGTTGGAGAGGCTTCCATTAAAGAACAACCTCTGTGTTCTGTTAGACAAGTAACTCTTTATCCACATTATATCCAGGGGGTAAAGCCCTGGATAATGTGGGAAATGCTTGATAATGTATGTCATAAATAAGTATGTTTTCTGGGTCATTTAAATATTGACTGGCTCTCAATCTGCCCACTCAAGAAAAAACTTCAAACTGTAACCAGTGCCTGCAATCTGGTTCAGGTTGTCAGTCAACCTACCAGGGTAGTTACAAACAGCACAGGAATGAAATCATCTAAATTGCTTTAAAGCAGTATCCAAATCCATAGGATGTAGTGATCACAATATAATAGCCATATCTAGGAAAATCAAAGTTCCGAAGGCTGGACCTAATATAGTGTAGAAGAGGTCATACAATAAGTTTTGTAGTGATTCATATGTTGATGATGTAAAGAATATTGTATGTGATAATGTAGCACTTGGTGGTCTATAGCAGCTTTCCACAAGAATGGGCTTTAGGTGAGGTAAATAAACCTGTAGCCATATTACTTCAACAGTATTTAACATTATATTGTCTCTAAGCTTTACAGGAATGTGGTTCTGAATATAGACCACAACACCGCCTCCGTTGGCATTTCTGTCTTTTCGGTAAATGTTATAACCATGTATTGCTACCACTAGCAAAGGTACAGTTGAAGTCGGAAGTGTACATACACCTTAGCCAAATACATTTAAACTTAGTTTTTCACAATTCCTGACATTTAATTAATTATAGTAAAAATTCCCTGTTTTAGGCCAGTTAGGATCACCACTTTATTTTAATAATGTGAAATGTCAAAATAATAGCTGAGAGAATTATTTATTTCAGCTTTTATTTCTTTCATCACATTCCCAGTGGGTCAGAAGTTTACATACACTCAATTAGTATTTGGTAGCATTGCCTTTAAATTGTTTACCTTGGGTCAGACATTTCGGGTAGCCTTCCACAAGCTTCCCACAATAAGTTGGGTGAATTTTGGCCCATTCCTCCTGACAGAGCTGGTGTAACTGAGTCAGGTTTGTAGGCCTCCTTGCTCGCACACGCTTTTTCAGTTCTGCCCACAATTTTCTATAGGATTGAGGTCAGGGCTTTGTGATGGCCACTGCAATACCTTGACTTTGTTGTCCTTAAGCCATTTTGCCACAACTTTGGAAGTATGCTTGGGGTCATTGTCCATTTGGTCGCAAATGGGTCATCCATCTTCTTTAACTTCCTGACTGATGTCTTGAGATGCTGCTTCAATATATCCACATACTTTTCCTCCCTCATGATGCCATCTATTTTGTGAAGCGCACCAGTCCCTCCTGCAGCAAAGCACCCCCACAACATGATGCTGCCACCCCGTGCTTCACGGTTGGGATGGTGTTCTTCGGCTTGCAAGCATCCCCCTTTTTCCTCCAAACATAACAATGGTCATTATGGCCAAACACTTCTATTTTTGTTTCATCAGACCAGAGGACATTTCTCCAAAAAGCACAATCTTTATCCCCATGTGCAGTTACAACCCGTAGTCTGGCTTTTTTATGGCGGTTTTGGAGCAGTGGCTTCTTCCTTACTGAGCGGCCTTTCAGGTTATGACGATATAAGACTTGTTTTACTGTGGATATAGATACATTTGTACACGTTTCCTCCAGCATCTTCACAAGGTCCTTTGCTGTTGTTCTGGGATTGATTTGCGCACCAAAGTACGTTCATCTCTAGGAGACAGAACGCGTCTCCTTCCTGAGCGGTATGACAGTTGCCTGGTCCCATGGTGTTTATACTTGCGTACTATTGTTTGTGCAGATGAACGTGGTACCTTCAGGCGTTTGGAAATTGCTCCCAAGGATGAACCAGACTTGTGGAGGTCTACAATTTATTTTCTGAGGTCTTGGCTGATTTCTTTTGATTTTCCCATGATGTCAAGCAAAGAGGCACTGAATTTGAAGGTAGGCCTTGAATACATCCACAGGTACACCTCCAATTGACTCAAATTATGTCAATTAGCCTATCAGAAGCTTCTAAAGCCAAGACAACATTTTCTGAAATTTTCCAAGCTGTTTAAAGGCACAGTCGACTTAGTGTATGTAAACTTCTGACCCACTGGAATTGTGATAGTGAAATAATCTCTGTAAATAATTGTTGGGAAAATTACTTGTGTCATGACCAAAAGTAGATGTCCTAACCGACTTGCCAAAACTATAGTTTGTTAACAAGAAATTTGTGGAGTGGTTGAAAAACGAGTTTTAATGACTCCAACTGTATTATCTAAGTGAGTTTCAGTAATAGTCAGAATATGAATGTCATCTGTTACAAGCAAGTTATTGACTTCATGGACCTTGTTTCTCAGGCTGTGTATGTTAATATGGGCTATTTTTGGCACTTTTCTGGGTTGCTTGATTGTTTTTAATGCTTTACTGGGAAGCTTATCAGAAGTAAACTTGATAGTGCAGGGTGAGCTGCACAAAGTGGTCTTCCTACTAGGGCAAACCGCCTTAGTGCTAACAGTGTAACTGGTTCATAGGCTCATGATTACGGCATACAATAGCTGTAGGATCAAAACAGGTATTCGGGGTCATAAATTAAGTTACTTACATTTTGTCTGCTAACGCCCCTAGGATAATGTATTTTTAATGCAGCAATATGACAACTCATTGTCACAATGGTATGGATTAACTGAGCTGGTCTTGGGCCATTGATATGTCATTGTTTCAACGCAGACTTGAAATGCGTGGACAGAGTCTAGGAGCCAAGAAGATTTGGATGGACTCCGTCATTCCTGTAGAGCAGTGGTCAACCGGTCGATCGCCAAACATTTCTGTAAAAAAAAACAACGATAAAGCCTTGCGTTCCTATTTTTTTTATTGGTGTCTGTTGGTGGTAGGTGCAGCCAATTCAGCTGCCCTGTGCGCCAGGTAGACAAACTGTTTCATGTGTCTGAAGGTACAAACCTTCCTGGTCGGCTTGGAGAGGAAATCAAGTGCACTATGCTACTGCTGGACAATCATATTGCTCAAATGACCGAGTCTGCAGTAACGTAGCAGGCATAAAAGAAAGCTACGGCAAAATTGATACTGAGATTTCAAAACGTTTAAAACCATGACTAGAGAGAGACTGTCAACAAATACAGCAAAGAGCTGCTGTTTTTATGAGTGAGTTCATGTTTAAATTCTTACTCAGCACTGTCAACACTTATAACCCATAATGTGCGTTCTTCCCATTTCCACTCAGCGCTACAACAAGCAGTGCAGCAGTAATGAGTAGGAAAGTGTATTGATAGGCTTGGGTCTTTTTTTATATTGAGGAATATTTCACTTTCTCTGGTCATAGGAGTAACATCATGAATTTGTGCATAAGGCAGATATAATGCAGTGAGACTCGAGTTTCACAATCAGCTGGAAGACTGTGTCCCTTTTTGGTCAATGTCAGTGGAGGAAAGGGAGAGCGGAGGGATGTTGAGAGGCAGACCCTCAGTCTGCTGCTCTCCCTCTGCTAAGACTGACCATCAGATGCAGGCACCATCAGCCCAGTAAAATAAAAAGCAAATTATTTAAATGTATGCTCACTCAGCTGTGCCTCACAAGTAATACAACAATGGATCTATGATCATATAGCCTACCTCAAATTTTTTGATATAATTTAAAAAAATATCCTGAACAACAATGCATTGGCAGGTCAATTTTTATTTTTTAAACGTATTTTACCAGGCAATTCATGTGAAGAACAAATTCTTATTTACAATGACGGCCTAGGAACAGTGGGTTAACTGCCTTGTTCAGGGGCAGAACAACAGATTTTTACCTTGTCAGCTCGGGGATTTGATCTTGCAACCTTTCGGTTACTGGCCCAACACTAACCACTAGGCTACCAGCCGCCCCAATTCAAGCAAAGCCAGTATGCGGTGATAATGTAGTGGGCCTATAGCTTACTGCACAAACCTCATTGCTACAGTACTGTTTTTAATTGGTTAATGTTGCATAGGCTTACATTTTTTTAAGTCATGTTAATTTAAAAAATCAGAGCAGTAGATCTCGGCATGCATTTTGACTCGGTGATCTTGACTCAGAAAAGGTTGGTGACCAGTGCTGTAGAGTATCTTCTGTTTCCAGAAAGTGTTGCATAAACTATTGAAGACAAATTACTAGGGACTGAGAAGGGGGTTGGGAGACACCGTCACCCCTGGACAGGGCCATCTATATAGAAGCTTACCCAACCAATCTGAGGCAGTGGTTGTGTGGCTAGCAGAGGCAGTGGTGCTTGGCAGATCTGAAAGAGAGGCACAACATTATTTGAATGAGAATTCAGTCCCACTTGACAATTCAACAGAATTCAGTATTCTTCATGCTGATTATTTGTACAACTTTAGAAAGATAGCAATACAAATAGATTAAAACAATATGAAATGTAACACTGATACAGATGATGTGCATGTGGTGGTTTCAAATAATAATGGTACTACAGATAGTTCGATCTGTCCATGCTTTTCCTAGAAAATGTCCCTAAAGCAGGCATTTCTCCTCGCTGGTCTGCAGATACATGACTACATGATGTGGCTGTCACATGTGATGTACATTGCACTAGAACAACAAATAGCTGTATCATAGACATTTTCAGGAAAAGCAGCTCATAGCATGCCAATAAAATGTCTATCATTGCATTGGTTCGATATTGACATCTAGCTATATAATTAAGATAGCTTCTCTGCAAGCAAGAAGTACTCTTACAAGTACAGATTTTTACAAAACTTTTGGCACAGGTTAGTCGCTAAAAACAGATTCGACACAAGCAAATGTAGTTTTGATTCACCAGTTGCAAAATATTATTGGATTTTCTCACATCAAGTTACATGTTTGCAAGTGTTGTGTGAATAAATACATCACATTACCTGCTTGCTAGTGTTGTTGCATGTCAAAAGTTACATGTTTGCAAAACTTTTTTGCAAGTACAAAACTGATTAGACAGGCGCAACTCATATTTTACATGCTTGTACACTTATTACATTAATTTACCTGTATACTCGAGGCTGTGTGTGGTAAAATAAATCAGCTACAAATATTACGAACACTTTAGTAAAATAAAGTAGCTCCTAATAGACTCCTTACAGCTGCGCAGAGGCGCTGTTTGTTCAGCCGTGGCGCAAATTTATTTTGGTCAAGGATCTCGCTTAGTGCGCAGGAGTGAAATAGTTAACATTTGCACAGAAAAGGAGGCAGGGTACAAGATGAAATTCTGAACCATCAAGCTAGTTGGTTACACGTCCTGCATACTCGGATTCATAATTACCCAAACTATCACAGCGAGAACTGTTCTTTTGAAGTGACATCCACCAACACGACGTAAAACTCGCGGAATACGGCAGAAGACATGGATTTATCGGCTAGAGTTGCTGGCTGGATAAGAAGTAAACGGGAAAAATATGAACTGCCGAGAAGGTATTAAACAGCAGGATATATGTAAAGGAGTAGATGAGGTTAGTTTAAGTCGCGTCTTGTTCGCGGTTTTCAATGTTTTTCTTGTCGGTTTGTAAAAATAACTTGGTGTGTGCGCGAGGGCACCTAGTAATGCGATGAGAAGTGTGTGTTGGTCAACTGCGTCATGACGGCAGCAGACAGGTGTATGTGTGAGGGCAGAGTTTAAGAGACAAAGACTCAAAAACAGAATACTCTGTCCCCCAGCTACACACAATCTGAAACACACCCCACAGGTCACGAATATCCCAATCATGTCGACCCCAGAGGTTACCGGACACGCGCTGAAGGGTTCCACCGAAAGCGTCACCCGATACTATCGCAGGAGAGGATGCAGGGTAACGAAAACGGCTTTAGTTTATATCCGAAGCACTTCTCGGCTGAGGTTGTGTCCGGTGAGGTCTGGTGTGCCTCTAGGCTGGAGAGGTATATGTAATGGAAGACCGGGCAACAGCACACCTGGAGAGGACCTGAGGGAAACCACCCGATCCTGGCCAGGGGCTGTTCAGGTTTAAATAATTGGTAGGTGTTGTGGAAATGTGGTAAGACAAGTGGTAATCTTACTCTTGGCAGATTCATTGTTGTCTGTGAAAGAAGTTGCCCTGATGAAGGCAAAATTATGCCATATTAGGTTATACTTTTAGGGCTGGTTTCCCATGCTGTCACTTTACTGTCATGGCATGAATTAAGACAGACAGAACCACACATTCTCTAGTCAGATCAACAATGCACAATCTTGCACTGAATGTTGTTAAACATGTTCTCTAAATTTTGTGTGTGTTCCAGTATGAAAATCCGCGGACGATCCCCAACCTGCTGTGTGTATGTTGAATCGCGCTGGCTCCGGTCCTGGGAGTCCTGATCACTGAGCAACATTTTCACCTCTCTCTGGGACTGTTCACTTTGGCTGGATTTACTGATGTGGTATGCACGCCTGCCTGCACACACACTTTGTAAATACTTTGATTTTAAATAAAAACAATAACCATACACCACCACCACTATACACACACTACACCCTCTGGTAACCCTGTGTGTTGTCTCTGTAGCTGGGTGGTTATATAGCCAGCAACTGGGCCAGTAGAAAGTCTGCGTTAGGCAGCGCTCTCGACCCATTGGCTGATAAGATCCTCATCAGCGTTTTTTACATCTGTCTCCCCTACGCTCAGCTCATCCCAGGTCTGTGTGTTTGTGTGTGTTGAAATGTAAGTCCTTCCTTGCTGCAATATTCAAATAAATCTTAGTGCTAATAATCCCAATCAAATGTTATTTGTCACATACACATGGTTAGCAGATGTTAATGCGAGAGTAGCGAAATGCTTGTGCTTCTAGTTCCGACAATGCAGTAATAACCAATGAGTAATCTAACTTAACAATTCCACAACTACCTTATACACACAGTGTAAAGGAATGAAAGAATATGTACATAAAAATATATGAATGAGTGATGGTACAGAACGGCATAGGCAAGATGCAGTAGATGGTATCGAGTACAGTATATACATATGAGATGAGTAATGTAGGGTATGTAAACATTATATGAAGTGGCATAGTTTAAAGTGGCTAGTGATACATTTTTACATACATTTTTACATTATTAAAGTGGCTGGAGTTGAGTCAGTATGTTGGCAGCAGCCACTCAATGTTAGTGGTGGCTGTTTAACAGTCTGATGGCCTTGAGATAGAAGCTGTTTTTCAGTCTCTCGGTCCCTGCTTGGATGCACCTGTACTGACCTCGCCTTCTGGATGATAGCGGGGTGAACAGGCAGTGGGCTCGGTGGTTGTTGTCCTTGTGATCTTTATGGCCTTCCTGTGACATCGGGTGGTGTAGATGTCCTGGAGGGCAGGTAGTTTACCCCCGGTGATGCGTTGTGCAGACCTCACTACCCTCTGGAGAGCCTTACAGTTGTGGGCGGAGCAGTTGCCGTACAGGCGGTGATACAGCCCGACAGGATGCTCTCGATTGTGCATCTGTAAAGTTTGAGTGCTTTTGGTGACAGCCGAATTTCTTCAGCCTCCTGAGGTTGAAGAGGCGCTGCTGCGCCTTCTTCATCACGCTGTCTGTGGGTGGACCAATTCAGTTTGTCCGTGATGTGTACGCCGAGGACTTAAAACTTACTACCCTCTCCACTACTGTCCCGTTGATGTGGATAGGGGGTGCTCCCTCTGCTGTTTCCTGAAGTCCACGATCATCTCCTTTGTTTTTGTTGACGTTGAGTGTGAGGTTATTTTCCTGACACCACACTCCGAGGGCCCTCACCTCCTCCCTGTAGGCCGTCTCGTCGTTGTTGGCAATCAAGCGTACCACTGTAGTGTCGTCTGCAAACTTGATGATTGAGTTGGTGGCGTGGGTGAACAGGGAGTACAGGAGAGGGCTCAGAACGCACCCTTGTGGGGCCCCAGTGTTGAGGATCAGCGGGGTGGAGATGTTGTTACCTACCCTCACCACCTGGGGGCGGCCCGTCAGGAAGTCCAGTACCCAGTTGCACAGGGCGGGGTCGAGACCCAGGGTCTCGAGCTTGATGACGAGTTTGGAGGGTACTATGGTGTTAAATGCTGAGCTGTAGTCGATGACAGCATTCTCACATAGGTATTCCTCTTGTCCAGATGGGTTAGGGCAGTGTGTAGTGTGGTTGCGATTGCGTCGTCTGTGGACCTATTGGGGCGGTAAGCACCTTGGAGTGGGTCTAGGGTGTCAGGTAGGGTGGAGGTGATATGGTCCTTGACTAGTCTCTCAAAGCACTTCATGATGACGGAAGTGAGTGCTACGGGGCGGTAGTCGTTTAGCTCAGTTACCTTAGCTTTCTTGGGAACAGGAACAATGGTGGCCCTCTTGAAGCATGTGGGAACAGCAGACTGGGATAAGGATTGATTGAATATGTCCGTAAACACACCAGCCAGCTGGTCTGCGCATACTCTGAGGACGTTGCTGGGGATGCCGTCTGGGCCTGCAGCCTCGCGAGGGTTAACGCGCTTAAATGTTTTACTTACATCGGCTGCAGTGAAGGAGAGTCCACAGGTTTTGGTAGCGGGCCGTGGCACTGTATTGTCCTCAAAGCGAGCAAAGAAGTTGTTTAGTCTGTCTGGCAGCAAGACATCCTGGTCCGCGCTGGAGCTGGTTTTCTTTTTGTAATCCGTGATTGACTGTAGACCCTGCCACATACCTCTCGTGTCTGAGCCGTTGAATTGCGACTCTACTTTGTCTCTATACTGACGCTGAGCTTGTTTGATTGCCTTGCGGAGGGAATAGCCACACTGTTTGTATTCGGTCATGTTTCCGGGACACCTTGCCCTGATTAAAAGCAGTGGTTCGCGTGAATGCTGCCATCAATCCATGGTTTCTGGTTGGGGAATGTTTTAATAAAAGCTGTGGGTACAACATCACCGATGCACTTGCTAATAAACTCGCTCACCAAATCAGCTTATTCGTCAATGTTGTTTGACGCAATGCGGAACATATCCCAGTCTACGTGATCGAAGCAATCTTGAAGCGTGGAATCAGATTGGTCGGACCAGTGTTGAACAGACCTGAGCGCGGGCGCTTCCTGTCTTAGTTTCTGTCTATAGGCTGGGAGCAACAAAATGGAGTCGTGGTCAGCTTTTCCGAAAGGAGGGCGGGGGAGGGCCTTATATGCGTCGTGGAAGTTAGAATAACAATGATCCAGGGTTTTACCAGCCCTGGTTGCACAATCGATATGCTCATAGAATTTAGGGAGTCTTGTTTTCAGATTAGCCTTGTTAAAATCCCCAGCTACAATGAATGCAGCCTCGGGATATGTGGTTTCCAGTTTACATAGTCAAATTAAGTTTGTTCAGGGCCATCGATGTGTCTGCTTGGGGGGGAATATATGCGGATGTGATTATAATTGAAGAGAATTCTCTTGGTAGATAATAGATCGGTCGGCATTTAATTGTGAGGAATTCTAAGTCAAGTGAACAGAAGGACTTGAGTTCCTGTATGTTGTTATGATCACACCACGTCTCGTTAATCATAAGGCATACCCCCCCTCCCTTTTTCTTACCAGAAAGATGCTTGTTTCTGTCGCGCAATGCGTGAAGAAACCAGCTGGCTGTACCGACTCCGATAGCGTGTCTCGAGTGAGCCATGTTTCCGTGAAGCAAAGAACGTTAGTCTCTTATGTCTCTCTGGAATGCTACCCTTGCCCGGATTTCATCTACCTTGTTGTCAAGAGACTGGACATTGGCGAGTAGTATGCTCGGGAGCGGTGTGCGATGTGGCCGTCTCTGGAGCCTGACCAGAAGACCGCTTCGTCTGCCCCTTTTACGGCGTCGTGGTTTTGGTTCGCGGGCTGGGATCCGATCCATTGTCCTGGGTGGTAGGCAAAACAGAGGATCCGCTTCGGGAAAGTCGTATTCCTGGTCGTACTGTTGGTGAGTTGACGTTGCTCTTATATCCAATAGTTCCTCCCGACTGTATGTAATAAAACCTAAGATTACCTGGAGTAACAATGTAAGAAAAAACACGTAAAAAAACAAAATACTGCATAATTTCCTAGGAGCGCGAAGTGAGGCGGCCATCTCTGTCGGCGCCGGAATCGATGTCCACACAATCGCCGTAGAGGGAGAGAACCAAATAATTAGTTGTTCATTTTGTGCTCTTCTGACTGTGTGTGTTCTCACCTCCCCTGACAGCGTTGGTGATTATCAGAGACGTCGATCTGATTGCTGCTGTTTCCTACGTCAGATACAAGACTGTCTCCCCTCCTGTAAGTCATACACACATAGCAGGCTGGTTCAGGCCTGTCATGGACACTAGTCCATCGGTCAGAATACATGAACAAGGAGATGGATGGGAGTGTGTCCAGTACTGTTATGTTTAGATCTGTGGCGTTTCTCTGTTTATACTACATCTCGCTCTCTCTGTCTCTTTGTCTGTGTGTGTACGTTTTTAAACCCCTGCTACAGCACAGCTCAAACCCACCACCCTCAGTAAGGTAAGTCTCTGTACCTCACACACACCAGTGTTTCCCCTATATGCATTTAAATCGTGAAAATGTAGGAAGAAAAATAAGGGGAAATACACACGTGCGTCATACACAAGTTAAACAACAGTCCTCATTCATTTGTCTAGTTGGTTAGTCATGTGTTGTGTGCTTATGTGCATGCAGGTGAACACAGCGATCCAGCTCTTCCTGGTAGCAGCATCGTTGGCCTCATCTGTCTTTCACTTCAGACAGTCCGCTCCTGCAGACCCTACGTTAATACACAAACACACACCATAGCCAGTCTGTTTCTGCAGACTACACACTGGAAATCTTAATGGTACATTGTTTCTGTTGTGTGTGTTGGTAATACTGCTTTTGTGTGTGCAGGTATATCACACAGGTAACGACGACTGTGTCAGGCTACAGCTACTGTCACTACGGCATGAAGACTCTTGCGGTGCTCAACAGCACTAAGTAATCATGGCAACTCAACAGCGCAAACTGAACTCCGCAACACCAAGTAACTGTTGCAACGTAACACGCTTGCTGCACCCACCGGTCTGCCAGAGGACTCAAGTTGAACACATCCATACTTGTGTAAACTCCAAAATGAACTCTTGTGAGCGTGTATTTATTAACCCTGTATTGCCATGGGAACCATCCTGGCAGATTGACAGTTTTGTATCTGAATGTGATTAAATCGTCAACTCCTTGTTTAGATTGCTAGTATGGTCTGTAAAGAGGATCAGGATTCTGCAAGACTGTGTGGCGGGAAATGTAAGCGTGTGTGTAATGCGGAAACAAAGCTTTCCAAGGTTTTCAACATTGCAACCAATTGTACCAAAAAGGTTTACGTGTCAAAGCTGTTAGTGACACCTGCTGGTCTACTGAAGTCACTTCAGCTGTTTTATCAGATTGACTCTTGATATTTTGCCATTAGTTCAGTCTCCTCGTTTGGTGACTTTGTCAATACAGCAGAGTTAGTCAAACCCTAATCTCGTAAACCGAGACTTCAGTGAGATGAGATTTGGATGCGCAAGGCTAGTAAAACCCCAACACCAGTAATATTGGAAAGAAACATGATTTAATGATGCTTCAAATTACATCAGGTGGTGATAGTCATTTCGGACAGTCATGAGTATTTTACATCCAATTCGTAGTGCTCTGGAAACTATCGAAAAGCAGTGAGAATTACTACGATTTACTAATTGATTAAATTCATTTATCCAGGTGTTACATGGCTGGTGCCTTCAAACCCAATTTGCGTGTATCGGCTTCTTCAGATTCTGGAGGTGAATTCAGGTCTTCTGACGAGGGATCTGTTAACCTCTGCCAGCGAACAACATCCTGCAGACAAAACACAAGGTTCAACCTTTACCTCTGAACTCAGATAAAGGAGAGGAGAGGTTGAGAATTAGTCGACAAGGAGGAAAGGCAATGTGAGGAGGAAATGGCCAGAGTAGGTTAATTATCCATGGTTACCTGCCAGGGCCATCGCCAGGTGTAGCTCATCTCTCATGAGCTCCAGAACATCACTGACACCCTGCTCCCCCTACAAACACACATTTTGACATTTTAGTTATTTAGCAGCAGGCAAAACAACCACATATGGTCCTTGCATTATCTGCACACACACACAGTGGTACCTGGCAGGCAAGCCCCCAGAGTACAGGCCGTCCGAGGAAGACAGCAGTAGCCCCCAGAGCTAAGGCCTTCAGGACGTCTGTCCCTCTCCTCACCCCTCCGTCAAGGTACACCTCACACCTCCCTGCTACTGCTGACACCACCTCAGACAGCACATCCAGCTACACACATAACATATGTCACAGGTCAAGAAGTGAAATATTACTGAAGAGTGTGTGTGTTGGGCTCCCTCACCGTAGCTGGGACCCCGTCTAGCTGCCTTGCTCCGTGGTTAGATACCAGGATCCCATCTACACCGTGGATAAGTGCTTCTAACGCATCTTCAGCTGGAGGGAAGAAGGGTAGATATAGATGTATAGACATGTTACTACTTCTCTGCCATGAAACTTAAACCTGCCTTATCATTATGTGGCGTGTGTTGTGTGTCACCTCTCAGGACACCTTTGACGACCACAGGGAGGTGTGTGTTTTTCTTCAGCCAAGCAATGTGTTCCCAGCAGAGAGTAGGGTCGATAGCCTGAGCGACATAGATAGCCAGCCCACTGTCCTCACCGTAACCCTCAGCACTGGAGAACGCCAGCTCTGCCGAACCAAAGTTAGTCATCCTACACACGCACACACACACACACACACACACACACACACACTCAAATAAGAGGTAAGCTTAAACAATATGTTATTTGATGAAGTATGTTTCTGTGTATATGGTGTGGTGATGAGTGTGTTTTTGGTTCCTACTTCAGGTGAGGGGGAAGTTTAAAGCGGTTGCGCACGTCGTCTCGTCTCTTTCCGAGGTAGGGCGTATCCACGGTAACAAAGATGGCCTTATACCCCGCCTCTTCAGCCCGGCGCACCAATGACAGGGTGAGGTCGCGGTCCTTATAGATGTACAGCTGTACGGATTATATATATAGGTCATAGATGTTCACCAGACCGGTGATGTAAACTGTGATGTAATCAAAACCTATATCTAGCAGTACTCCACCTGCATCCAGAGCAGGCCGTCGCCAGCTGATGACCTCACTTCCTCTATGGTAGAGGTGGCCCAGGAACTCAGCATCATCCCTGTCCCTGCCGCTCTGGTTGCTAGGAGATGGAGCTTTATTACACACATACAGTATACACAAGAGGCTGGAAGTGTGTGTGTGTGTGTGTGTGTGTGTGTGCGCGCACACATACCTCTGGCGGTGGCCGTCTCTCCGTCAGGGTGGGCCATCCTCTGCATTGCGGTTGCCCCGACACACACAGGCATGCTGATTCGCTGACCTAAAACACTAACACTCAGATCCACGCTGGACACATCCCTCAGTACCCTAGGGAACAAACGCCACCTATACACACAGAGAAGTGATCTGGTGTAAACAAGTGCTGTGTCAGACGTTGAACAGGACTTTGAGTTGAAGTGAGGTGGTGAGTCAATTATTAAACTACTGTGGTGGTTTCTAGGATATTGTCTGCCTAAAACAGCTGGAAATAAACAGTGAACAGCACTGAAACACCCTAAAAACACTTCTAACTCACCTCACTAACATATTCTATGAGATGATGATGGAGAACATAATCTGTGCAGATCTTAAGTAAACGGTGTGTGTGATGCAGTGAGCTGCAGTATTCTACACTAGTGTTGTATGAAGCCTTGTTGTCTGGTTGCAATGTTACAACTAGGTTTGATTCTCCACATTGAACGTGCGTGTTCATGTTACCTGGAGAAAACAGCAGTGTGTGTCTGTGTATGTGTAACCTAACGTAGCAGGCGTAAAAAGTTCCCACTTCCGTTTTTCAGGGGAAACGGAAGTTAGGCTGAAAATACTGTATCCCTGAAAACCGGATGTTAGCGTTTTCTGGAGACTCCGCATAGGCAAGTGTATGTGCTAGTTACCTGGAGAAAGCAGCAGTGTTATCTGCCAAGGTCTCTTGCTGGTCGGCTCCAGAGCAGTAGTAGTCAAACACAGCTTTTGGTAGAACTCTCTTGGCCATAGACTCATAGTCAGCCACACACACTAACTTCTCAGACATGACTACACACACACACAGACTAACACACAAATGCACACTTTGATCCACATACGAAATAACACATACAGGCTGACTAACTCTAACACGACTTGATCCACACACACATAGTCCTCTCTGACTGCTGTCACACACAGACACCCCCAAGTCTTTCCTCTCTGATCATCTGACCACCAGCAATCATTAACCCCAGGTTTACACAGCCCTGCTTCCCACTCAATCCCTCCCTCCCACACACACACACACACAACACACACACACACCACACACACACAACACACACACACCACACACACATTTAAGCAACCCTGACCCTTCACCCCACAACTGTTATATATGATAACACTGTCCACACAGCACAGACAGGAGATGGGAACCATAACTAGACAGTAAAGAGGCCTTTGTATAAAAATGTTTATTTTGGTGATTAAATTATCCATTATCAAGGATGGCGGGGCCTCCTCACATGGCAACAACACTCAGTCATTATCATAGTCATCCATCAATAATAGAATCATAACTAGCTCAAACGGTATGTGTGCATGTGGCAGTCTTAACAATAGAAAACTATTTCAAATCGAAGAAAATAAAGTTTATATTGTGATAATCATAGAATATTGGACAATGTTATAAAAAAAAAATGGATGAAAACAAAAGTGGACGAAAATAGAAAAGTGAAACCTTCCAGACCCCCCCCATACACATGTAAAAACACATGACCATCATTAGCCAAATCACTCTTTTTGTTCAGCATAAATTGTTGTCTTTGTCATCCTGTCTGAAGGGAACATTTCCCTTGGAACCGGTTCAGGGAACAGAACAGAAAAACGGAAAATAACTACATTTTCCAAGGAGCAGAATCAGAACCCCCCGAAGCATAGCTGTAACCTACTGACGTTACAAGCGTGATTCAGAAGATAGGGAAAGAGAATTTTAATTAGAGAAGAATGGATTAACTTTTTCAATGCTAGTTAGGATACTATAGTTATCACATTTCACATTGTATTTATTAACTACAAAAAGGTAAGATGTATTTTTAATTCTGGTGCCGCTCTGCACACACAAGCTCATTAGCTAGCTATAGCTAGTTCTGGTTCAATGTTAAGACATCTCTGAAGTTCAAAGACATTCAAAGTTCCTCCAAAGAAGCCGCTCCTCCGTAGGTATAATTCTGTGGGCCTAATTCAGATAATGCATGTCATAACAAGATGCCCAGCGCTTTAAGCCAAGCTTCCTCCTCCACCCGCAAAATTTCAGCTGCATGTAAACAACTCACTGAGCTATAGCTTGCCTGCTCCATATTAAGCTGCTCTATCTGCACTGCATGATTGGTGAAGTAATTTAATGTTTATTTATTTTTTTACAATTTCATAGGTTTAAAAAGGAACAATATAAACTGTTACTTTTATTTGGTTCGAACTGGTTCAGAACTTTATTTTGCTGGTCGGAAAACAGTGGAATGTAACGAAAAAAATTATGGTTCTGTTCAGAACGATATGATTGGAAAATAATTTAGGTTCCAACCACTGGTTAGGAGGTACGTTTTGCCTGTCCTCTCCTCTGTCTCAGTGTCTCTGGCTCCTCCTCGTTAGACCCCTCACCCTCATCTGCCTCCGACGCTTGCCTCTTCTCCGCCATACTCACACACACTGCTCGAAACAAACACACGCTGTAGAGCACTAATAACACACTGTCTTTGTGTATGTGCAAACGTGCTTTGTTCTGTGGGATCATCCTCTCACCTGCTCTCTCCTCTTTCCGCTTCTGTCGGGAAGGACAGAGGCAATCTGCAACCAGGACCAGCACCTACACACACACACACACACACACACACACACACACACACAGAGAGAGAGAGAGAATGAGATAGAGACAAGAGTTTAAAGCAGCTCTGTTGAGTGGAGGGGAGAGTTGAGACAGGATCAGAGAAGTTAGACAGGGTCAAACTAAAATAAAGACAACTATAGTTAATAATCTAGTTTAGAATGAAGGTAGTTTAAATTAGTTAAGAGGTTAATGTCAGTGTAGGCAGGAGTTGAGTTCCAAACTAAGTAGAATGCAGCTGGTTACACAAGAGTAGCTGAGTGCATCCCACACATCTGTCCTTCTGCTGCTTCTCCAGTCTCCTCTACCAAGTCCTTAAATAGCAGCCATCCTCCCACTCTTACATAAGATCACATTTCACTGCAGAGAAACTCATCGAAGTGTGTGTGTTTGTGTGTCTACATACTCTAGCAGGCTGTAAGAGAGAGACGATTTGGCATCTTTCTCAGAACAATGACATACTCAACATGTTCAGTACCCTTCAAAAACATTTGTGTGACATAAAAATTGTGTTTTGTGTTTATTAATGGTTTAGTAGTAATACAATAATATAGTGAAATTATTATTAGTGTGTAACTCACCAGTCCCATCAGCAGCCCAGTGACAAGTGTTGCCATGGCAAAGGAGAGGTAGGAGCCCCACACCGGCATGCCCAAATCCACCGTCAGATACCCATGAGTCCACTACACACGCACACACACACACGATTCTGAGTGAGTGTGGATCCTTTACACCATTTTCTCTCTGTGTGTGTGTGTGTGTGTGTGTGTGTGTGTGTGTGTGTGTGAGAGAGAGATTTGGTCTTACCCGGATCCACAGTGAAAGCCTGAAGAGTCCGGCCATGCAGCTCATCCTGGAGGGAGGAAATCCATAAAGTCAGAGGTAAGGTCAGAATATATTTACAGAAGAGAAGACAAATTCCACATTTATGTATAATATACAGTACCAGTCAAAAGTTTAGACACATCTACTCATTCCAGGGTTTTTCTTTATATTTACTATTTTCTACATTGTACAATAATAGTGAAGACATCAAAACGATGAAATAACACATGTAGTAACCATGTAGAAATAACACATGTAGTAACCAAAAAAGTGTTAACAAATCAAAATATATTTTATATTTGAGATTCTTCAAAGTAGCCTCCCTTTGCCTTGATGAAAGCTTTGGACACTCTTGGCATTATCTCAACCAGCTTCATGAGGTAGTCACCTGGAATGCATTTTAATTAACAGGTGTGCCTTAATAAAAGTCAATTTGTGGAATTTCTTTCCTTCTTAATGCGTTTGAGCCAATCAGTTGTGTTTTGACAAGGTAGGGGTGGTATACAGAAGATAGCCCTATTTGGTAAAAGACCAAGTCCATATTATGGCAAAGACAGCTCAAATAGCAAAAGAAACGACAGTCTCTTCATTACTTTAAGACATGAAGGTCAGTCAATCTGGGAAATGTTGAGAACTTTGAAAGTTTCTTCAAGTGCAGTCGCAAAAACCATTAAGCGCTATGATGAAACTGGCTCTCATGAGGACGGCCACAGGAAAGGAAGACCCAGAGTTACCTCTGCTGCAGAGGATACGTTCATTAGAGTTATCTGCACCTCAGAGTGCAGCACAAATAAATGCTTCACAGAGTTCAAGTAACAGACAGGGTTGGGGAGTAACGGATTACATGTAATCTGTTATGCTACCAGCAAAAATATTCAAATCAGATTATAGATACTTTTGAAAAACTAGATGATTACTTTTAAATTCAGAAAATATGTTTGTGAAAATAAATCTAAGACACACTCAAATCAGCATGGAAAAAAGGCACAAGTTTAAGTTTGTTCCACCTGAGTGAGTCTGACCACAAGTCAGAGACCGCTGTGATGACACACCAAATGTGTTTGCTGGATCGCAGGAAAAGAGCAGGAATAGGCTTTTGTAGGCTACAGTCCAAGCTATATCTTCCAATGGTGCGACTGCTGTCGGCATCCAAAAATGATCCAACTTGAATAAACGCTTGGAGGTAAAGATGACAGTAATGATGTAGTCTACGAAGATACCGATATCACTTATTATTGATATCTACATAGCGCATTGATGTGAATCACACTGCTGCTCTCTCATTTAGCTATTTGCGGTTGTTGTGGATGGCTGTTCATAAATCTAAATGTGTATTTCAACCCAATAATGGTTGAATTCAAGAAGTTTAAGCTGCCTATTAATCATTGTTTTTGAAACCAGTGGACAGCCAATGAAAAAAGCACTCTTGCAACAGCTGCATAGTGCAGATCCCAGCCTATGGAATAAAAGTGGGGCTTTTATTGCTCAATCTAACCTAATGGACACATGCTCAAACTTGCACACTTTTGATAGACTTAAAAGGGGCAATATGTAGTTGCTACATCCATTTCTGGATTTATAAATTATATCCATTGACTCTTGAAGAATACAGTTGAAGTCGGAAGTTTACATACTTAGGTTCGAGTCATTAAAACTTGTTTTTCAACCACTTCACAAATTTCTTGTCAACAAACTATAGTTTTGGCAAGTCGGTTAGGAAATCTACTTTGTGCATGACACATTTTTCCAACAATTGTTAACAGACAGATTATTTCACTTTTAATTCACTGTATAACAATTCCAGTGGGTCAGAAGTTGACATACACTAAGTTGACTGTGCCTTTAAACAGCTTAGAAAATTCCAGAAAATGATGTCATGGCTTTAGAAGCTTCTGATAGGCTAATTGACATCATTTGAGTCAATTGGAGGTGTGGGATGTATTTCAAGGCCTACCTTCAAATTCAGTGCCTCTTTGCTTGACATCATGGGAAAATCAAAAGAAATCAGCCAAGACCTCAGAAAATAAATTGTAGACCTCCACAAGTCTGGTTCATCCTTAGGAGCAATTTCCAAACGCCTGAAGGTACCACGTTCATCTGTACAAACAATAGTACGCAAGTAAAAACACCATGGGACCACGCAGCCATCATACCGCTCAGGAAGGAGACACGTTCTGTCTCCTAGAGATGAATGTACTTTGGTCCGAAAAGTGCAAATCATTCCCAGTACAACAGCAAATGACCTTGTGAAGATGCTAGAGGAAACGGGTAAAAAAGTATCTATATCCACAGTAAAATGAGTTCTATATCGACATAACCTGAAATGCCGCTCAACAAGGAAGAAGCCACTGCTCCAAAGCCGCCATAAAAAAGCCAGACTACGGTTTGCAACTGCACATGGGGACAAAGATAGTACTTTTTGGAGAAATGTCCTCTGGTCTGATGAAACAAAAATAGAACTGTTTGGCCATAATGACCATTGTTATGTTTGGAGGAAAAATGGGGATGCTTGCAAGCCGAAGAACACCATCCCAACAGTGAAGCATGGGGGTGGCAGCATCATGTTGTGGGGGTGCTTTGCTGCAGGAGGGACTGGTGCACTTCACAAAATAGATGGCATCATGAGGGAGGAAAAGTATGTGGATATATTGAAGCAACATCTCAAGACATCAGTCAGGAAGTTAAAGCTTGGTCGCAAATGGGTCTTCCAAATGGACAATGACCCCAAAGTTGTGGCAAAATGGCTTAAGGACAACAAAGTCAAGGTATTGCAGTGGCCATCACAAAGCCCTGACCTCAATCCCATAGAACATTTGTGGGCAGAACTGAAAAAGCGTGTGCGAGCAAGGAGGCCTACAAACCTGACTCAGTTACACCAGCTCTGTCAGGAGGAATGGGCCAAAATTCACCCAACTTATTGTGGGAAGCTTGTGGAAGGCTACCTGAAACGTTTGACCCAAGTTGAACAATTTAAAGGCAATGCTATCAAATACTAATTGAGTGTATGTAAACTTCTGACCCGCTGGGAATGTGATGAAAGAAATAAAAGCTGAAATAAATCATTCTTTCTACTATTATTCTGACATTTCACATTATTAAAATAAAGTGGTGATCCTACCTGACCTAAGACAGGGAATTCTTACTAGGATTAAATGTCAGGAATTGTGAAAAACTGAGTTTATATGTATTTGGCTAAGGTGTATGTAAACTTCCGACTTCAACTGTATAACTTATAAATCCTTCATGAGCTTTGTTCAACTGTCATACTCCATCAGAACCCAAAATATAAGCTTGTTTTATCCCAGTGTTTGTAAACATTGTAAATGTAAACCAACCCTTAAAGTAAATTTTAACATCTATATATGGCCAGCTATGTAAACCTTAACATTGATTCATCCTGCAATAGATGTCATTCAATTGGTAACATACATTTTTGTCTTCTAATGCCTCTTAAGGGGAAATAAATCTAAAAGTAACGGAATGTAATTAGATTACGTTACTGAGTTTGGGTAATCCAAAAGTTATGTTACTGATTACAATTTTGGACAGGTAACTAGTAACTGTAACAGATTACATTTAGATAGTAACCTACCCAACCCTGGTAACAGACACATCTCAACATCAACTGTTCAGAGGAGACTGATTGAATCAGGCCTTCATGGTCAAATTTCTGCAAAGAAACCACTACTAAAGGATACCAATAATAAGAAGAGAAGACCAAGAAACGGGCCAAGAAACACGAGGATTGGACATTAGACCGGTGGAAATCTGTCCTTTGGTCTGAGTCCAAATTTGAGATGTTTGGTTCCAACCGCCGTGTCTTTGTGAGATGCAGAGTAGGTGAACGGATGATCTCTGCATGTGTGGTTCCCACCGTGAAACATGGAGGTGTGATGGTGTGGGGGTGCTTTGCTGGTGACACTGTCTGTGATTTATTTAGAATTCAATGCACACTTGACCAGCATGGCTACCACAGCATTCTGCAGCGATAACCCATCCCATCTGGTTTGCACTTCGTGGGACTATCATATGTTTTTCAACAGGAAAATGACCCAAAGCACACCTCCAGGCTGTGTAAGGGCTATTTTACCAAGAAGGAGAGTGATGGTGTGCTGCATCAGATGACCTGGCCTCCACAATCACCCGACCTCAACCCAATTGAGATGGTTGAGTCGGACCGCAGAGTGAAGGAAAAGCAGCCAACAAGCGCTCAGCATATGTGGGAACTCCTTCAAGACTGTTGGAAAAGCATTCCTCATGATGCTGGTTGAGAGAATGCCAAGATTGTGCAAAGTTGTCATCAAGGCAAAGGGTGGCTACTTTGAATAATCTCAAATATAAAATATATTTTGATATGTTTAACACTGTTTTGGTTTCTACATAATTCCATGTGTTATTTCATAGTTTTGATATCTTCACTATTATTCTACAATGTAGAAAATAGTTTTGTTTTTTAAAATAGTAAAAACCCTGGAATGAGTAGGTGTGTCCAAACTTTCGACTGGTATTGTATATGGTGTGTATATTTACAGAGGAGAAGTAGGAGACTTCCATGAAGGCAGTGGTTCCACCTCCTCCCACCTCCTGTTAGAGACATATGCATGGAACTCCTCCGCCTCACGGACAGACACATACCTCCTCACGCTACCCTCCTTTACACTGTAGAATACACACACAGATAAATACTGTATACAGAGTTAGAAAGGTTAGAGGTCATGGATCAAAGGACAGGGTCAGAGGTTAACTGAGATACTAACTGGAAAATGGTTGGCAGTGTGGTAACCAAAAACCGTCCACTGAGACCTGAAAGAAAAGAAACACACACACACACGAGAGAAAGGAGAGATGGGTGGTTAGAAGGAGACTCGGTATGGCATTGAATCTCACACAGCGGGGAGAAGACAATAGAGGACAGTAAGAGCCAACAGGATCAACTTCATAATATTCCCATACCAGGCTGTTCAGTGACGTCCACTTCTCCTACAGAAACCCCCATGGCTGCTGCCAGGCTGGAGAATCTCTCCCACTGCTCCTTCAGCTGGGCACATGCCGGGCACCAGGGAGCAACACTATACACACACACATTTATCTATGGACATTATGGACATTCTACAGGTGAGTGGTGTTCAGGGCACAAGTCAGGTGTTCTAAAAACCAAATCTGAATCAATCATAGATGTCTATGATTCACTATTTGGACAGCAAAGTATAGTTCAGTACAGTAGAGCAGGGGTTGGGGTTCCCAAATGTTTTCACCCAGGCCCCCCTTCCAGCATTTCGTTCAGAACTGAAAATTAACCTTGTTTCAACGTCCAGAAAATACTTATTTTCAACGTCAGGAAAATACGTTGGCATGATCTATATAGGTTGAAGATAGCATAGTTTCACATGCAATGTTCCATCACCTTCAACATGAAACAGCTGAATTATTGGAATAGAATACGCTCACTCTGGACCTAGACAAAAAGTTTTACTCTAAAATCTTATTCGGCACTTAATAGCTTCAATTATATATCTCCTCCTTCCCCCCTCCCGTTTTCTTCTTCCGCCAAACATGCATACATCAGATCATCACTCCGACTTCGTACTGTACTCACAACTTTATCATCCACTCGCCATCCATAGTGACCGTCCAGTTAGCATCTGTTATTGTCAGGACGCCTGTCTCTGTTTCTGCTACAGCAGAACTTGCGATGGAGCTAACTAATATTATTGAGAGGAGGGGTTGGAAAAGCTGACTACATGATAATTTACATGAAGGTGAATTTGTTTGACATAACAGTTTACAGGAACGTTTTGTTTTCAGCTGCGCCATGTTGCTGTTCCGAAACGAAAATTGTCTAGAACGCTAAACACGGAAGTAACAGAAACAGGGATTTTTTTTAAGGTCGACCGGCGCATCTAACAACCTGAAGTGTGTGCGTGTGTCAATGTTGTGTGTGTTTGTGCGTGCGTGCGTGTGTTTTTTAAGGTGGTCTGCTATACCACAGACAGATCGATCTAAAAGTAGTGAAAAATTATTTATTGGTGTCTCTATTCTGAAAGGGGAAAAAGCAATGACCACACACATGGAAAATTGTGAAATTAAATTTAGGTCTCCCTCTGTTGGTTAATGGGAATCTGAATGAGAAGGCCTTAATACAAATTAGTATGGTTTGTAACTTTATAATTTATATGAGCAAAAAGTTACAGTGTCTGCCTGTCTGTCCCCAAACAAAAAATAATGTTTACATTTGGGAAGTGCTAGTTGTTTTTAAATATATTTTTAAAAGATATGTATAAAATACACTGATCTGTACAGTATGTAATGTATAGTAATGCACACGCAATGGGCATGTAAATTATGATAGAACACATATCAAAACAATGTGAACATGACAGAGAGAGGGATATGCTTGAGTTTTTTTATTCACTGTCACCAAATAATTTTTTAAATTCTGAAATGTTCTTTACATTTTTTTGGGGAATATTTAAAATATACAATATACTTGCAGTTGTAACAGTATAACTTTAAACCGTCCCCTCGCCCCGACACGGGCGCGAACCAGGGACCCTCTGCACACATCAACAACTGACACCCACGAAGCGTCGTTACCCATCGCTCCACAAAAGCCGCGGCCCTTGCAGAGCAAGGGGCAACACTACTAATAGGTTTCAGAGCAAGTGACGTAACTGATTAAACGCTACTAGCGCGTCCCGCTAACTAGCTGCCATTTCACATCCGTTACACTCACCCCCTTTCAACCTCCTCCTTTTCGCAGCAACCAGTGATCCGGTCAACAGCATCAATGTAACAGTATAACTTTAAACCGTCCCCTCGCCCCGACGGTTTAAAGTATTACTGTTACTTTGGTCAACAGCATCAATGTAACAGTATAACTTTACGGCGTCCCCTCGCCCCGACACGGCGCGAACCAGGGACCCTCTGCACACATCAACAACTGACCACCACGAAGCGTCGTTACCCATCGCTCCACAAAAGCCGCGGCCCTTGCAGAGCAGGGCACCACTACTAATAGGTTTCAGAGCAAGTGACGTAACTGATTGAAACGCTACTAGCGCGTACCCGCTAACTAGCTAGCCATTTCACATCCGTTACACAGTGAAGCCTCTCAACAACTACATCACATTAGTCATCTAACAGACTCCCTCCAGGGCGACACACAGAAGCAACCAGGGTCAATGCCCTGCTCAAGGGCACGTCGACAGATCTCCCACAAGATCAAAAACGGGGACACGAACCAGCAATCCATCAGCCACCGGCCCAAGCTCCCAAACGCCAGGCCACCAGCCCTTCAAGATTCCCCCAAACTTCCCCGCGAGCTTCCCCTCTACCATCCTTGATTCCCCCCTATAATAAAAATTTTTTTTTAAATCCCCTTCCCTAGAAAATAAGATACAAAATGAACAAAAGAGAAAAAATACAAAGGAAAACAGAAAACAACAATGCAAAAAACAAAAGACATCAAGGACAACAAAAATCATAACAGCAAGGCCAACTGAATTTGTTTGAGTGCATGTATGGCACTATTTACATGTGTGTGTGTATGTGCACATATGTGCATTTGAATGAGAGTGTGTGTATATGCATGTGTACAAACACCTGCACGGCATCCGCCTTAGGCAATGTTCTGAAATATTCTTATTTTTTTGTCTTTTAAAATGCTGAAAAATCCATTTATGGATGTGGGAAAATCCACTCTGGACAAATGGCCTGCGGGACAAAAATACAATTATTTATATCACTGCTACTTTAGCCATGTGTTATACTAAGTAAAAGAACAGCTAATAAAATGTATGTACTTGGAAGGATTGTACAGAATCATACCTCAGTAGGGTAGAGTGCCAACACAATCAAATTAAACAGCCATTGGTGCCATGAGGTCTGAGTGTGTGGGAGGTAGTTGGCCAGGGAGTGGCCTAGGCATCTTTGGAGTTGGAGCTGTTGTGATGGTCGAATCAGAGTGCATTTTGTAGAGCATCTGCCCAATATACTTGCTGTTATTGGAAGAAGACTAACCAGGTGAATGCTATGATCCCTTATTGATGTCACTTGTTAAATCTACTTCCATCCGTGTAGATGAAGGAGAGGAGGCAGGTTAAAGGATTTTTAAGCCTTGAGATAATTGAGACATGGATTGTGTATATGTGCCATTCAGAGGGTGAATGTGCAAGACAAAAGATTTAAGTGCCTTTGATCGGGTATGGTAGTTGGTGCCAGGTGCACCGGTTTATGTAAAGAACTACAACGCTGCTGGATTTTTCATGCTCAACAGTTTCCTGTGTGTATCAAGAATGGTCCACCACTTAAAGGACATCCAGCCAACTTGACACAACTGTGGGAAGCATTGGAGTCAACATGGGCCAGCATCCCTGTGGAATGCTTTCGACACCTTGTAGAGTCCATGCCCTGATGAATTGAGGCTGTTCTGAGAGCAAAAGGGGGGTGGGGACAACTCAATATTAGGAAGGTCTTCCTAATGTTTGTTTGCTATACTCAGTGTATAACCATATCATAAAAATAACAATCAAAGTCTAGGAGGAAGTGTAGTTCAGCCGATAAAGATGAGTCTTAAGGACTGCTTTAAAAGCCCCAACAGTCTGAACAGCCCTGAGAATGTCAGGAAGGGAGTTCCAAAGATGTGGGTCGTGAGAGGAAAAGGCACGGTCCTACATTGTTTGGCGTCGGGTCTTGAGTTCATGAAACAATTTGGCATGCCTTGACGTATGCGTGGAGGTTCATAGGGGGAGAGTAGATCTGACAGGTAGGTAGGTCTGATGACAATTTAGGGCTTTGAGGGACAGGTAGCCATTGACGATCAGCAAGGAAGTGTCACGTTCACTGGAATAATTATCAGACCAAGGCGCAGCGGATGTTGAGTTCCACATAATTTATTAGAAAGTGAAACTTAGCAAAACAAAATAAACAATAAACTAACAACGAACCGTGACTACAGAGGTGCTACATAGTCAAAACAACTCAAAACAATATCCCATAAAATACAGGTGGAAAAATGCTACTTAAATATGATCCCCAATAAGAGACAATGATAGCCAGCTGCCTCTAATTGGGAATCATACCAAACACCAACATAGAAAAACTAGAACCCCACATAGAAAATAATAACTAGAAAACCCCCCAGTCACACCCTGACCTACTTTACCATAGAAAAACAAAAGCTCTCTATGGTCAGGGCGTGACAGTACCCCCCCTCCCCCAAAGGTGCGGACTCCGGCCGCAAAACCTGAAACAAATGGGGAGGGTAGGGGGGTTGATTAGTGTCGGTGGGGGCTCTGGTGCAGGTCATAGCCCCCACTCAGCTGGCGGATCCGCCAGCATCGGCGGCTCTGGTGCGGGACGAAGAACCCGCTCAACTCGCGGATCCACCATCTTTGGTGGCGGCTCTGGTCCGGGACGAAGAACCCGCTCAACTCGCGGATCCACCATCTTTGGTGGCGGCTCTGGTGCGGGCCGAAGAACCCGCTCTTTCCGTGGATCCAGCCATGGACCCGGGCTGAACACTGTGCCTGGACTGGACCTCGTTATCAAGGAAGGCTCCTGCCATGGAGCGGGTGGGACACCAGATCTGGACTGGACATCAGTGCAGAGGAAGGCTCCTGCCATGGAGCAGGACTGGACGCCGTATCTGGACTGAGCACCGGCGCAGGAGAAGGCTCCGGCCATGGAGCTGGACCGGAAGCCGTGCCTGGACTGGGCATCGGCGCAGGGGAAGGCTCCCGCCATGGAGCGGGACTGGACGCTGTGCCTGGACACCAACGCAGAAGAAGACTCTGGCCTTGGAGCTGGACTGGACGC
Source organism: Salvelinus sp. IW2-2015 (assembly GCF_002910315.2). Lineage (NCBI taxonomy): Eukaryota > Metazoa > Chordata > Actinopteri > Salmoniformes > Salmonidae > Salvelinus > Salvelinus sp. IW2-2015. The sequence goes on along the minus strand of NC_036843.1, from coordinate 14,034,606 downwards.
CGTGCTTAGACTGGGCATCGGCGCAGGTCGCCGGAAGCTCCGGACCGGGGACCGTCGCCGGAAGCTCCGGACCGGGGACCGTCGCCGGAAGCTCCGGACCGGGGACCATCGCCTGGCACTGGAGGCCTGATGCGTGGGGCCGGCACAGGTGGCACCGGACTGGTGACACGCACCTCAGGGCGAGTGCGAGGAGCAGGCACAGGACGTACCTGCGCAGACAATCTGAGGAAGAATATAACAGCAACGTAAATAAAGCCACAGAGAAAAAGATGAATCCACTAAAGTTTCTCTATAGAATTAATAAATAACATGTTCCTTACCAATTTGTCTTTGTTATCAGGTAGATGCATCGTTTTCTTTTTCCACCAAAGACCCAGCTGAGCCAGCCGACACTCTTTGGTGTCTTATGGACAGCAGGAGTCTCAGGCCCAGCTACTGGGCCGGCTGCCAGTTTGGCTCTGAGGGGCAATCTTTCCGCCTGTTTGTGTGTCCTCACATCTCCTCTGCAGTCTATCATTGCATCCACATTGTAACAACACTATTCTCTATTTAGCACTGGCTGAGAGAAGAGGGTATGCATAGACCTATGGTTTCTGTATACATACACACAAACACACACACACATTCCCTCACATTCCTTCGCTCTTTTGGACACTCATAGCTGTATCCTCATACACTACGTGGTCAAAAGTATGTGGACACTCCTTCAAATTAGTGGATTCGGCTAGTTCAGCCATACATGTTGCTGACAGGTGTATTAAATTGAGCACACATCTATGCAATCTCCATGTACAAACATTGGCAGTAGAATGGCTTGTACTAAAGAGCTCAGTGACTTTCAACGTGGCACCGTCATAGGATGCCACCTATCCAAGTCAGTTCGTCAAATTTCTGCCCTGCTAGAGCTGCCCCGGTCAACTGGTTAGTGTTGCTATGGTGAAGTGGAAACGTCTAGGAGCATCAACGGCTCAGCTGCGAAGTGGTAGGCCACACAAGCTCACAGAATGGGACTGCCGAGTGCTGAAGCGTGTAGCGCGTAAAAATTGTCTGTCCTCGCTTGCAACATTCACTACTGAGTTCCAAACTGCCCCTGGAAGCAACGTCAGCACAATAACTGTTTGTCGGAAGCTTCATGAAATGGATTTCCATGGCCGAGCAGCCGCACAATCCTAAGATCACCATGCGCAATGCCAAGCGTTGGCTGGAGTAGTGTAAAGCTCAAGACCATTGGACTCTGGAACAGTGGATATGCGTTTTCTGGAATGATGAATCATGCTTCCACATCTATCAATCCGACAGATGAACCTGGGTTTGGCGGATGCCAGGAAAACGCTACCTGCCCGAATGTATAGTGCCAACTGTAAAGTTTGGTGGCGGAGGAATAATGGTCTGGGCTGTTTTTCATGGTTCGGGCTAGGCACCTCAGTTCCAGTGAAGGGAAATCTTCACGCTACAGCATACAATGACATTCTAGACGAGTCTGTGCTTCCAACTTTGTGGCAACAATTTGGGGAAGGTCCTTTCCTGTTTCAGCATGACAAAGACCCTGTGCACAAAGCGAGGTCCATAGCAGCAAAGGGGGGACCAGCAAAAGGGTGACCAATGAAATGTTCGACGAGCCATGTAGTGTATCACCTGCTTCTTGCTCCCCATCCCCCAACGCATACACACCATATCAACCACACACACACATTCCATATCAACCACACACATACACACCATATCAACCATATCAACCACACATTCCATATCAACCACACACATACACACCATATCAACCATATCAACCACACACACACACATTCCATATCAACCACACACAGTTGATATGTTGTTGTGGGTTGCATATGGTGTGTATTGTAGTTGAATGTATGTGTGGTATTTGTGTGTGTGTGTCGTTGATATGGTGTGTGTGAGTTTTGCGTTTGATAGGTGCTAGGGTGTATGTATTGAGATGGTATGGTGTGTGGCGTTTGTATGGATGTGTGTGTGTGGGTTGATATGGTGTGTGTGTGTGGTTGATACGGGTGATGTAGTTATATGTATGTGTGTGGTGTGGTTGGATATGGTATGGTAGTGTGGTTGGTACGTGTGTGTGTGTGTGTGTGTGTGTGTTGTTGTGTTGTGTGTGTGTTGTGTGTGGTGTGTGTGGTGTGTGTGTGTGTGTGTGTGTGTGTGTGTGTGTGTGTGTTGTGTGTGTGTGCTG
>NC_036843.1:14029058-14032173 GCF_002910315.2 Salvelinus sp. IW2-2015 | reverse complement strand
TATCAACCACACACACACATACCATATTAAAACTACATACACACCATATCAACCACACACACACATACCATATCAACTACATACACACCATATCAACCACACACACACATACCATATCAACTACATACATGCTGTAGCTCGCCCACACACTCACGGCTCTTCACCACGTGAGGAGGGAGTGGGAGAGTTAGAGCTGAAATAGCTCCTGCAGTAGTCCTGCACACACACACTAACCACAGGTCAAGTTGTTTAGGATTCAAACCCTTTCAACCACCCATGCTGGAAAACCTGTACAGGTATGTATGGTCTTATGGTGTGGTCCTGTACGTGTGAGCCCAAACCCTCTACTGTCTTTGATGATTATTTGATCAGAAATTTAGATACATGAAAATAGACTTATTATGGATCCAAAAATTGTCTATTTGGTTTTATATTCTCTCTCTCTCTCTCTCTGTGTCTTTGTGTGTGTGTGGGCGTGTAGGCTCAATAAGCATGTCAGAGTGAGTCAGTGTGGGGAGGCAGTAGCAGTTCTGTCTCAAAGAGAGCGAGCAGACAGATAGAACAAGGCATTATGCAGTTAGTACTATATTATCCAGATATACACTAGGTATGCAAGAGGACAGAGATACTAGAAGGATAACCCTAAGACATTATTCAGCTAGTACAGTAGGACACATTATACTAAAGAGAGGAGTATACTGTTGATTCTATAGAAGAGCTGACTAGACAGGACAAAGGAGACTGTTGATTGTAGACAGATATGCAGCTTGTTTCAGTGATGTAACTACTAGATCACTATCATCCAACCCTCTCAGTCTACTGACTAAAGAGGAGAGAAGAGGAGAGCAAGACAGGAGAGGAGAAAGACTAGAAGGCAGGTTAAAGAGGACTTCCGGCGCAGCAGGTTGGAGGTGTGTGTGTACCATGGCAGGGGCTCAGCCAGGGACACATGCTCTGAAGCTCAAACCGCTGACAGTCCCCGACACTCTGAAGAATGGCAGCTGCTTCATGAAATGGGACGATGTGAGTATCAGTGGGTGTGTGTCTGTGTGTCTCTGTGTATGTGCATAGTTTGTGCTGATTTTAGCAGCGAGAAGTGTCAGACATTTAAGATAAAAATGTGACATTTTTGGTTGTGATTGCGCATGTAATGTTGGCTGCAAATATGTTTTAACGTAGTTGCTGTGTGTGTGTGCGTTTGCAAGAGTGTGTCTAAGTGTGTTGGTATGTTGAGAGTTTTAAGCACAGAGCATGGATACAGAGAAATGTGCTGGCAAGTCTCTACTGTAAGTCGCTCTGGATAAGAGCGTCTGCTAAATGACTAAAATGTAAAATGTAAATGTAAGTTGCCATGGTAACTGCCATGGTTTAAATCCCTCCTCAATTAGCCAAGATGTTCCACCACCTAAAAAAGAGAGAGTGTATGTGTGTGTGTGTACTGGGGTGTGTGTGTGGTGTGTGTGTTGTGTGTGTGTGTGTGTGTGTGTGTGTGTGTGTGGTGGTGTGTGTGTGTGTGTGTGTGTCAATCTAAATAAAATGTATTGGTCCACATACACGTGTTTAGCAGACTGTTATTGCGGTGTAGCGAAACGCATGTTCTTTTAGCTCCGACAGTGCAGCAATAAGTAATATTAACAGTTCCACAACATACCCAATATACACATACATCTAAGTAAGGAATGGATTAAGAAATACATATACATATACACTACCATCCAAAGTTTGGGTCACTTAGAAATGTCCTTGTTTTTGGAAAGACAAGCAAATGTTTTGTCCATTTGAAATAACATCAAATTTATCAGAAATACGGTGTAGACATTTTAATGTGTGTAAAATGACTATTTTAGTGGAACGCAGATTTTTTATAGAATTCTACATAGTGTACAGAGGCCCATTATGATCGACCATCACTCCTGTTGTTCCAATGGGCACGTTGTCTTAGCTAATCCCAAGTTGAACATTTTAAAAGGCTATTGATCATTAGAAACCTTTTGCAGTTAGATTAGAACACTGAAAACTGTTGTTCTGATAAATAAGCATAAAATGCCTTCTTTAGACTAGTGAGTTATTTAGAGCATCAGCATTTGTTGGTTCGATTAGAGGCTCAAAATGGCCAGAATAACTGAGCAGAGACAAGTACATTAAGTGTCTAGTATGAGAAACAGACTCCTGGACCCCAGGAAGAGTAAGCTACTGCTTTGGCAGCAAGCTAATGGGGATCCAATAATACAAATACAAGTCCTCAACTTGCAGCTATATTAAATGTACTGCAAACACCAGGTCTCAACGTAACACTCGAAGCGGCGACTCCGGGATGCTGGCTTTCCAGGCAGAGTTCCTGTCCAGTGGTCTATGTTCTTTTCCCATCTGAATCTTTTATTTTTATGCCAGCTGAGATATGGCTTTTTTTTTGCAACACTGCCTAGAAGGCCGCGCATCCCCCGGAGTCGCCTCTTAACTGTTGACATTGAGACTGGTGTTTTGCGGGTACTATTTAATGAAGTGCCAGTTGAGGACTTGTGGGCATCTGTTTCTCAAACTAGACACTCTAATGTACTTGTCTTTTGCTCAGTTGTGCACTGGGGCCTCCCACTCCTATTCTGGTTAGAGCAGTTTGCGCTTCTGTGAAGGGAGTAGTACACAGCGTTGTACGAGATCTTCAGTTTTTGGCAATTTTCGGCATGGAATAGCCTTCATTTTCAGAACAAGAATAGACTGACGAGTTCAGATGAATGTCTTTGTTTCTGGCCATTTTAAGCCTCTAATCGAACCCACAAATGCTGATGCTCTAGATACTCAACTAGTCTAAAGAAGGCCAGTTTTATTGCTTCTTTAATCAGCACTACAGTTTTCAGCTGTGATAACATAATTGCAAAGGTTTTCTATGAATATTAGCTTTTGAAAATGATAAACTGATTACTAACACAACTGTGCCATTGGAACACCAGGTGATGGTTGCTGATAATGGGCCTCTGTCGCTTTGTTGTAGATATTCATAAAGTCTGCATTTCCAGCTACATTAGTTAATTTACAACATTAACAATGTTAACTGTATTTCTGATAATTTTGATGTTTATTTTAGGACAAAAATTTGCTTTTCTTTGTGAGCATTTTT
>NC_036843.1:14021160-14029033 GCF_002910315.2 Salvelinus sp. IW2-2015 | reverse complement strand
AAGCATGTGTAAGTGGGTCGTGTATGGGGTTGTGTTGTGTGTGTGTGTGTGTGTGTGTGGTGTGTGTGTGTGTGTGTGTGTTCAAATCAAATAAAATGTATGTGTCACTACACGTTGTGTTTAGCAGACGTTATTGTCGGTAGCGAAACGCATGTTCTTTTAGCGCCGACAGTGCAGCAATAAGTAATATCTAACAGTTCCACAACATATACCCAATATACACATACATCTAAGTAAGGAATGATTAAGAATACATATACATATACACTACCATCCAAAGTTTGGGGTCACTTAGAAATGTCCTTGTTTTGAAAGACAAGCAAATGTTTTGTCCATTGAAATAACATCAAATTTATCAGAAATACGTGTAGACATTGTTAATGTTGTAAATGACTATTTTAGCTGGAACGCAGATTTTTTATAGAAATATTACATAGTGTACAGAGGCCCATTATGACAACCAATCACTCCTGGTTCCAATGGCACGTTGTTTAGCTAATCCAAGTTGAACATTTTAAAAGCTAATTGATCATTAGAAACCCTTTTGCAGTTATGATTAGAACACTGAAAACTTGTTTCTGATTAAAAAGCAATAAAACTGGCCTTCTTTAGACTAGTGAGTATATAGAGCATCAGCATTTGTGGTTCGATTAGAGGCTCAAAATGGCCAGAATAACTGAGCAAGAGGACAAGTACATAGTAGGTCTAGATGAGAAACAGACTCCTGGACCCCAGGAAGAGTAGCTACTGCTTTGGCAGCAGCTAATGGGGATCCATATAATACAAATACAAGTCCTCAACTTGCAGCTATATTAATATCTGCAAACACCAGGTTCAACTTCAACACTGAAGAGCGACTCCGGATGCTGGCCTTCCAGGCAGAGTTCTCTGTCCAGTGTCTATGTTCTTTTCCCCATCTGAATCTTTTATTTTATTGGCCAGCCTGAGATATGGCTTTTTCTTTGCAAGCACTGCCTAGAAGGCCAGCATCCCGGAGTCGCCTCTTCACTGTTGACATTGAGACTGGTGTTTTGCGGGTACTATTTAATGAAGCTGCCAGTTGAGGACTTGTGAGGCATCTGTTTCTCAAACTAGACACTCTAATGTACTTGTCCTTTTGCTCAGTTGTGCACTGGGGCCTCCCACTCCTATTCTGGTTAGAGCCAGTTTGCGCTTCTGTGAAGGGAGTAGTACACAGCGTTGTACGAGATCTTCAGTTTCTTGGCAATTTCTCGCATGGAATAGCCTTCATTTCTCAGAACAAGAATAGACTGACGAGTTTCAGATGAAATGTCTTTGTTTCTGGCCATTTTAAGCCTCTAATCGAACCCACAAATGCTGATGCTCTAGATACTCAACTAGTCTAAAGAAGGCCAGTTTTATTGCTTCTTTAATCAGCACTACAGTTTTCAGCTGTGATAACATAATTGCAAAAGGGTTTTCTCATGATCAATTAGCCTTTTGAAAATGATAAACTTGGATTAACTAACACAACGTGCCATTGGAACACAGGAGTGATGGTTGCTGATAATGGGCCTCTGTACGCCTATGTATAGTAGATATTCCATAAAAGTCTGCCATTTCCAGCTACAATATTAATTTACAACATTAACAATGTCTACACTGTATTTCTGATAAATTTGATGTTATTTTAATGGACAAAAAATTTGCTTTTCTTTGTGACCCCAAACTTTTGAATGGTAGTGTATGTCAGAGCGGCATTGGACTAAGATACAGTGGCATAGTATAGAGTACAGTATATACATATGAGATGGGTGATGCAATATTTACAAACAATTAAAGTGACTAAGATACCGCAGAATAGTACAGAGTACAGTTTACACATATGAGATGAGTAATGCAAGATACGGATACATTATTAAAGTGGCTAGTGTTTCATTTCCTTAAAGTGGCCAGTGATTCCTAATCTATGTCTATAGGCAGCATCCTCTGATGTGCTGGAGATGGCTGTTTAACAGTCTAGAATACAATACAGTATATACATATGAAATGGTGATGCAATATGTAAACACAATTTAAAAGTGACTAAGATACGTAGAATAGTGTGGAGTGCAGTTTACACATACAGAGTGAGTAATGCTAGATACGGAACAATATTAAAGTGGCTAGTGATCCATTTCTAAAAGTGGCCAGTGATTCCTAATCTATGTCTATAGGCAGCCACCTCTGATGTGCTAGTGATGGCTGTTTATCAGTCTGATGGCCCTAAGATAGAAGCTGTTTTTCAGTCTCTCGGTTCCAGCTTTGATGCACCTGTACTGACCTTGCCTTCTGGATGATAGCAGGGTGAACAGGCAGTGGCTCGGGTGGTTGATGTCATTGATGATCTTTTTGGCCTCCTATGGCATCGGATGCTGTAGGTGTCCAGGAGGGCGGGAAGTTTGCCGCCGGTAATGCGTTGGGCAGACTGCACCACCCTCTGGAGAGCTTTGCGGTTGTGGGCGGTGCAGTTGCCGTACCAGGCAGTGATACAGCCCGACAGGATGCTCTCAATTGTGCATCTGTAAAAGTTTGTGAGGGTTTTAGGTGTTAAGTCACATTTTTTTAGCCTCCTGAGGTTGAGGAGGCGCTGTTGCGCCTTCTTCACCACACTGTCTATGTGGGTGGACCATTTCAGTTTGTCAGTGAGCCGAGGTCCCATCAATGTGGATAGGGGGGTGCTCCCTCTGCTGTTTCCTGAAGTCCACGATCATCTCCTTAGTTCTGTTGATGTTGAGTGAGAGGTTATTTTACTGGCACCACACTCACAGAGCCCTCACCTCCTCCCTGTAGGCTCTCTCGTCGTTGTTGGTAATCAAGCCTACTACTGTTGTGTCGTCTGCAAACTTGATGATTGAGTTGGAGGTGTGCTTGGCCACGCAATCATGGGTGAACAGGGAGTACAGGAGGGGGCTGAGCACGCACCCTTGTGGGGCCCCAGTGTTGAGGATCAGCAAAGAGGAGGTGTTGTTTCCTACCTTCATCACCTGGAAGCGGCCCGTCAGGAAATCCAGAACCCAATTGCACAGGGCGGGGTTGAGACCCAGGGCCTCCAGCTTGATGATGAGCTTGGAGGGTACTATGGTGTTGAATGCTGAGCTCTAGTCAATGAACAGCATTCTTACATAGGTATTCCTCTTGTCCAGATGGGACAGGGCAGTGTGCAGTGTGGTGGCGATTGCATCGTCTGTGGATCTATTGGGGAGGTAAGCAAATTGAAGTGGGTCTAGGGTGGCAGGTAAGGTGGAGGTGATATGATCCTTGACTAGTCTATCAAAACACTTCATGATGACAGAGGTGAGTGCAACGGGGCGATAGTCATTTAGTTCAATTACCTTTGTTTTCTTAGGTACAGGGACAATGGTGGCCATCTTGAAGCATGTGGGGACAATAGACTGGGATAGGGAGAGAGTGAATATATCTGTGAACACACCAGCCAGCTGGTCTGCGCATGCTCTGAGGACATGGCTAGGGATACCATCTGGGCCAGCAGCCTTGCGAGGGTTAACATGCTTAAATGTCTTACTCACGTCAGCCACGGAGAAGGAAAGCCCAAAGTCCTTGATAGCGGGCCGCGTCAGTGGCACTGTATTATCCTCAAAGCAAGCGAAGAAGGTGTTCAGCCTGTCCGGAAGCAAGACGTCGGTGGCTGGTTTTCCTTTTATAATCCGTGATTGTCTGTAGACCCTGCCACATACGTCTGGTGTCTGAGCCGTTGAACTGGGACTCAACTTTGTCCCTATACCGATGTTTAGCCTGCTTGATTGCTTTGCGGAGGGAATAACTACACTGTGTGTATTCTTCCATATTCCCAGTCTTCTTGCCCTGGTTAAATGCAGTGGTTTGCGCTTTCAGTTTTGCGCGAATACTCCCATCTATCCACGGTTTCTGGTTGGGGTAGGTTTTAATAGTCACAGTGGGTACAACATCTCCTATGCACTTCCTGATAAACTCATTCACCGTATCGGTATATGTGTCGATATTATTTTCTGAAGCTACTCTGAACATATCCCAGTCCGCGTGATCAAAATAATCTTGAAGCGTGGATTCCGATTGGTCAGACTAGCGTTGAATAGTCCTCACCATGGGTGCTTCGTGTTTGAGCTTCTGTCTATAGGAGGGGAGGAGCAAGATGGAATCGTGGTCCGATTTGCTGAATGGAGGGCGGGGGAGGGCCTTATATGCATTGTGCGTGGGTCGCTATATATTTCTTAGTAGAAAGGTCATTCGGGACCAGTCAGTCATGCTTATGCAATGGCTTATTCAAACCCAACTCAGCTTCAAACATACACACACACACTGAAATCACAATACAATATATTAAAATGCACATTACATATGTTATCACAACCACCAACGTCAAGCGTGTGTGTGTGCTAATATCTGTCTCCATGTGGTCAGGATCTCTCGACAGTGACTCCCATCACCCTGACTGTGGATCCACACGGATACTTTCTTCACTGGACTGATCAGAACAAGGTACACACATGCACACACACAGATATAGACACACAGAGGAGATGACACCATGCTCTCTCACACGTTGGGACTCCTACTGTGTATCCTGCTTCTTCTTGCTGGGGCTTAGTCACCCTGTGTGTGTGTGTGTGTGTGTGTTGGGTGTTGTGTGTGTGTGTGTGTTGTGTGTGTTGTGTGTTTGTGTGTGTGTTTGGTGGGTGTGTTGTGTGTGTGTGTGTGTTGGTGTGTGTGTGTGTTGGTTTGTGTGTTGTGTGTGTGTTGTGTGTGTGTGTGTGTGGGTATTAGCGCCTGTGTGTGTCCCCCTGTGTGTGTGTATTGATTAGAGTGAGTGATGAATATTATAACATCCCTCTCACTCCTTTTCTCATGTCTTTACTCTCTCGCTCTCTTTGCCTCTATCTCTCCTGTAGGAGACAGAGTTTTTAGACATCACCCATATAAAGGATGCCAGAACAGGGAAGAGCACCAAAACACCAAAGGTACTTAACCCCCAGGACCTCTGAATCTTGACTCAAGCGTGTCAAACCAGGCTCCTATTGGTTTTCATCACTGCTTTTGATTCATAGTCTGATTCCCTAGCCAATCAGCAATACTAATCAGTAACACTGATCAATGATGTACCATGTTGAAATGAAAACACATTTTGAGGACTGGAGCTGACACCCCTGGACTAACCTGTGACCTTGACCTCTAACCCCTAAACTCTGACCCTCTGTCCTCTCTAGGAGGCGAAGCTGCGTGAGCTGCTTGATGTGGGGAACCTGGTCGGTCGTATAGAGAACCGTCTGTTGACCGTAGTCACAGGAGCGGACATGGTCAACATCACATACCTCAACTTCATGGCCCTGCAAGAGGAAGAGGCCACGGTACACACACATACATATTCACACACACACACACACACAGACAGACACACACAGACACACACACACACACAGAATGTTCCTCCCTCTCTCTTTGTGTTGTATAGAAGTGGGCTGAGGAGCTGTTCTCCCTGGCCTCCAACCTGCTGAGTCACAACATGAACAGAGAAACCAGTCTGGAGAAAGCGTGAGTCTATCAGGAAAATTATTTTTGGAGCTGAATCTGCAGTAGGTTAAACAGTGGTCCTCCCAGGCATATTTGTTATTGTTTTGGTTTTGTTCATGAAAGGAGGAAAGGAGCATCCAGTGTCATGGTAACCTTTCTGTTCTATCATGCAATGAGGTGCAATGTTGTCCAAATGAGAAATAACAGTGTTCGTTGTTTTAAGCAACGTCTTTTTTGTTGTAATATCGTAAACGGAAGTGGCAGTTTCATCGCTACGAATTCCAGCTTTAAAGGGAAACGTTGGTGTCAGCCTGATTTGTGATAGCGATGGAGATCACTGGAAATGTAGGCGTGACAGAGGTGTGTTTATTCTTCAGTTTCTCGCTCCCTTTTTCCCAATCTTTCTCTAACAGGTATGTCAGACTGACCTTGCAGCCAAACTCAGAGGGGCGGATCCCAGTGAAGAAGTGAGTAAATCCCATTGGTTCCTCAATATATTTAGGGGGTCGTCCTGAGCAAGGCGTTGTGCAGAATCATTGATCTATATAAATCACCTTGTATCCTAAATAACCACTAATTATGGGATCAAGTTTTGTGAATCTGTGCAGCGCTCAGAGATAAAGGACTCATCTTTATAATGTGCCATTATAGCGTCTGTGACAGCATGGGCAGCGCCAATGGACCTATAACCCATAGGAATCCCCACCCAGTTAACTACTTTGACTACTTTAAATGGTGGACGCATGGGGGAAGCCCTGAATGGCGCTGCCAATGCCAAAATGGCCTTTTGGCCACTAGAGGCCTCTATCATTCTCTATGGCAGCACTTTGCTCAGGGCCCATCCCTTCGAACACTGATCATCACTCCCGTGTCTGCTGAATCCTGTAGGATGTGATTGATCGATATTACGCATGTCCCGCCCCTTTTACCCAGCATTGTCCGCATGTTCTCAGCAGACAAAAAGAGAGTGGAGACGGCCTTGGAACACTGCAACTTACCCTTTGGACGGGTATACATTATAACTATGGAATATTATACAATATAACAAACTATACAATATTGAAACTGGAAGTACTGGTGGTATTTTAAGTGGTAGTTCTTTCCTCCCACATTCAAGCCAACTATTAAAATCATAACTTCTTGAGACCTGACTCATCTCAGTGGTATTTGTGTTCCTTTGCAGAGCAACTCTATTCCCCTTGAGGACTTCACTCCTGACGTTTACAGATCTTTCCTCTCCCACCTATGTCCTCGGCCAGAACTCAGCTCAGTCTTCTCTCAGCAGTAAGTACTATCAGTACCTCCTGGCCTCAACTCTAAACCCTGACCCTTTCTGACCCTTTCCCACATCTGTCCTCGGCCAGAACTCAGCTGTCTTCTCTCAACAGTATGTACTGTCACTAATTCCTGACTCTCTCTCGCTCTCTCTTTCTGCAGGGGTGCTAAGGGTGCTTACCTGTCTGTGGATCAGATGACAGAGTTTATTAACGAGAGGCAGAGAGATCCTCGTCTGAATGAGATTCTGTATCCTCCTCTCAGACCCTCTCAGACACAGACCCTGATGGAGAAATATGAATTCAACCAGAGCCTGCTCAAACAAGGTGTGCATGCATTTGTGCCTGGGTGTAAACTTGAGTGTGTGCATGATTGTGTGAGTGTGTATAACCCTCCTTTGTGTGGGTGTGTGTGTCCTGTAGGGCTGATCACATTGGAGGGGTTCAGCAGATACCTGGTGTCTGATGAGAATGGAGTGATTCCTCCTGAGAAGCTAGACCAGTCTGAAGACATGACCTTCCCTCTGTCTCACTACTTCATCAACTCCTCACACAACACCTACCTCACAGGTACACACAAACGTGCACACGAGCACACGCACACACCTATGATTTGACTCGCACACAACCGCACTTGGAAGCTGATGACAAATCTACTTCATCTGTGTGTATGTATATTTATAAATGTGGTGTGTGTGTGTGTATGTATATTTATAAATGTGTGTGTCTGTGTACAGTTGAAGTCGGAAGTTTACATACACCTTAGCCAAATACATTTAAACTCCGTTTTTCACAATTCCTGACATTTAATCCTAGTAAAAAAGTCCCTCTCTTAGGTCAGTTAGGATCACCAGTTTATTTTAAGAATGTGAAATGTCAGAATAATAGTAGAGAGAATTATTTATTTCAGCTTTTATTTCTTTCATCACATTCCCAGTGGGTCAGAAGTTTACATACACTCAATTAGTATTTGGTAGCATTGCCTTTAAATTGTTTAACTTGGGTCAAACACTTTGGGTAGCCATTCACAAGTTCCCACAATAAGTTGGGTGAATTTTGGCCCATTCCTCCTGACAGAGCTGGTGTAAATG
>NC_036843.1:13995643-14021135 GCF_002910315.2 Salvelinus sp. IW2-2015 | reverse complement strand
AAACATTGTAATTGTTCCTGTATAAATTTAGCCTCAAGGGAAAGGTGTACAAAAATCTGTGCAAGTTTTTGTGAAAGTTTAAAAAAACACATGGGTAGTGCAATTAATAAAACTGCTGTAAACGTAAGTTCCATAACTGAATAAACCTTCTTCCGCATTTTGACACGCACGGAAGTAGAGGGAATTTTAAATAAGCGTACAAATATTATTTTGATCAACTCTTGGTTTAGTGGGCAAAATGATAGTTTTGAAGATTTAATGAATTCTTGGCTAACTTCTCGCGACAATTGTTTTTACACAGGAGCGCGGATGAAAAACAGACGAAGGGTTACTAAAAAGCTTCCTAGTTGAGATTGGCTAGACAAACCCGATTTTGGTAAATCCGACTTGTTTCAATTGAAAAAGCAGAAGAGTAGGGGTATGAACTTTTATATAGAAAACATTGTTTTTCTTCAAACATGCGGGAGAGGTCAAAACGGCAGTTGGATCTATGTAATATGAGTTGTTTTGAAATTAATGAATACTACTGCATAAACAGCTCTGAACGAAATTTAGTTTTCGTCTAGAAAGTGGAAGCCAAGAAAAACCAGGCGAAAGGGTGTACACAAAAAGTAACCGGCCTCGTGGAGTTACAACAGGCTGAGGTATGGTTATATTATGGGAAAGAAAGGGGACTTGGGGTTCGTTCTGGAATGCGAACTAGTTTCCGTAGATTAAATTTAATCTACTTAAACATATATAAAACCAAGTTTTTCATATCTGAATAAAAATTATAACTTGTGGAATATATAGAGAAATAACTTGAGTAACCAAGGACAGTCAAACGTGTAGGGCACCACAAACAGCACCAAATCATTTCAAAACGGGTTATTTCTTTTAATTTATTACAATTTTTTCTACATTTTATAGAAAATAATGTAGAAAGACATCAAAATATGAAATAAAAAACATCAGAAAATCATAGTAGTAAAACACCCACAAACAAAAAATCTAACAAATCTCAAATAATAACAGTTTGAAGTTGGTAATAATCTATATATATACGCTTGAGTCACAAATACATAAATAAACTCAGTTTTTCAACAATTCACCTAGACAATTTAATACCGCGATGACCTTAGAGACAGGTCAGTATATGGATCACTGACACTTTTTATTTTTAAAAAATGCTGAAAATGTACAAGAAGAATAATAGATCCAGTAGGAGAGGGGATGATTTACTTCAGCCTTTATTGTCTCTCTCATCACATTCCCCACAGAATGCGGGACTCATGATAGTTTACATACACTCAATTAGTTATATGTTAGCTATGTGCCTTTAAATTGTAGGCATATTAACTTTGGTGTCAAACCGTTTGGGAGTAGGTCGATTCCTTCCACAAGGACGTACCACTCACGTCGAACTTGTCAAAAATGCTATAAATTGGGGTGAATTATTATATCCAATTCCTAACTGAGGACATGGTGTAGACTGAGTCAGGTTATGAGGCCTCCATCATGGTGCGCCAACACGCTTTTTTCAGTTATGCCCACAGAATTTTCTTATAGGAATTCGAGAAGTCAGAGGTCATTTGTTGATGGCCAGATTCCAATACCTTTGAACCGTATTGTTGTCCTTTTGTCAACTCTCTCTAGCGGCTAAGGGGCCAGCATTAAGGAATTTATGGAAATGAAAAGCTATGCTCAATAAATTATAATCTTGCCTGCTACTGGAAAACTCGTGGCCATGAAGATATGTTATGCGATTATAGATTTGGATAGAAAAATCACTCATAAACAGTTTCCAAAACTGTATGAAAATAGTGTCTGTGAGTAAAGTCTTGTGAGTATAACAGAACTGATGCAAATTGCAGTTCCTGATGTTTCCTTCTCACTAAGATGTACAACAGTCTTTAGACACATAGTTTCAGCCTTGCTATTCCTGATAAAAATTGGAAGTAAGAGCATAGTCGAATGTGAGGACCCCTAAGTGTCATTAAGAGCTTTTTACATGCCGCGCGCTCGAAGAGTACCTTTTCCTTGTTTACCTATATTGACGACGTTATTGTTCCCGGATTCTTTAATTAATGGAAAATATTGTCGATTAAAATTTAGAGCTAAAAACAACGGTGAAGGACTTGGGCGGATATATAACACGTTTGAACTATTGTTTCTATGAAATTATTATCGGATACAATTTGGCATATTTTTGTCTGCCTGTTTTGACTGCGTTGAGGCCTGTGGATTAACTGAAGAAAACGCGCAAATAAAAACAGAGGTTTTTGGATATAAAGAGATCTTTATCGTAATCATAACAACGGGAAAATTTATTTGAGTAAACTGAATGGTCTGCTGAGTACAATACTATATGAAGATCATCAATAGGCTTAAGGGAAATTTCATTTTTATGTCTTTATATTTTCTGACTTTGTATGTAACTTCTTTCTACTGGCTAGTTACTGTTTGTAAATGATTTGTCTGCTGGGCTATGTTCTCTTAATAATTGTAAAGGGTGGATTAATGCTTTCGCAGTAAATGCTATTTCATTAAACATCTGATCACCGCTGGTTGTGAGTCACTAATAAGTTTAAATCTCTTAAACCTATGTATGAGAAAATATGTTTTGTTTTTCTGAATTTTATAATGAGTATTTGTATTTGAATTTGGCGCCCTCGCCGTTTCTACACTGGCTGTGAAAGAGGTGGGCCAACGCTATATGCTTTGGGGCGCAATAGAGTTAAAGTCTCAGTACCCCTAGAGAAAGTTTGTAAGTCTATTTTGCAACAACTTTGGATATATATGCTTGGGGTCATCTGTAACATTTGGGCAAGACCCATTTGCGACAAAGCTTTAACTTCCTACTGATGTCTTGAGAATGTGCTCTCAATACATCGCACATCCATTTTCCTTCCCATGATCATCTATTTTGATGAAGTGCACAGTCCCTCCTAGCAAGCAAAGCACCACCTCAAACATAGATGCTACCCACCATCAGTAAACACCGTGCTTCCACGGTTTGGGAATGTGTGCTTGGCTTGCAGCTCACAACCACCAATTTGTCCTTCAAACATTAAACGATGGTCATTATGGCTCAAAAAGATATCTAAGCCCCTTTTTGTTTCATCAGACCCTAGAGATCGATTTGTAACTCTATTAAGAAGATAATGATCTTTTGCGCCGACCAATGGCAGATTGCAAACCTTAGTCCTCTCGTAAAACAGGCTTTTTTAGTTTTTAATGGTGGTTTTGGAGCAGGCGGCTTTCTTCCTTGCTGAGGCAGCCGCGCACATTTCAGGTTTATGTCGATATAAGGACTTGTTTTTACAGTGGATAAAGATACTTTGTTGAACCTGTTTCTCCTCCAGCGTTCTTCACCAAGGGTCCTTTGCTCGTTGTTTACTGCGGGATTTGATTTGCACTTCACACCAAAAGTAACGTTCATGCCTAGGAGACAGTGAACGCGTCTCCTTTCCTGAGTGGTAATGACCGGCTGCGTGGTCCCGTGGTGTTAATACTTGCATTACTATAGGTTTGTACAGATGAACGCACGTGGTACCTTCAGGCGTTTGGAAATTGCTCCCAAGGATAAACCAGACTTGTGGAGGTCTACAATTTTTTTCTGAGGTCTTGGCTGATTTCTTTTGATTTTCTCATGATGTCAAGCAAAGAGGCACTGAGTTTGAAGGTAGGCCTTGAAATACATCCACAGGTACACCTCCAATTGACTCAAATTATGTCAATCAGAAGCTTCTAAAGCCATGACATCATTTTCTGGAATTTTCCAAGCTGTTTAAATGCAGTCAACTTAGTGTATGTAAACTTCTGACCCACTGGAATTGTTATACAGTGAATTAAAAGTGAAATAATCTGTCTGTAAACAATTGTTGGAAAAAAAGTAGTATTTGTCCTAACCGACTTGCCAAAACTATAGTTTGTTAAAACTTCTTATCAATAGGGGGGGGGGGCGCTGTTTTCACTTTGGAAAAAATCGTTCCCAATTTAAACGGCCTCGTACTCTATTCTAGATCATACAATATGCATATTATTATTACTATTGGATAGAAAACACTCTCAAGTTTCTAAAACTGTTTGAATTATATCTGTGAGTAAAACAGAACTCATTTGGCAGCAAACTTCCTGACAGGAAGTGAAAATTCTGAAAATGGGGCTCTGTTTCAGGGCCTGCCTATTCAACTGGCTTATATTTATCGATATACATGCACTTCATACGCCTTCCACTAGATGTCAACAGGCAGTGGAAGGTGGAATGGGGTGTCTAGCTTGATCTGAGGTCGAATGAGAGCTTTTGGAGTGGCAGGTCAGGAATTTCCTTTGTCTACCAAGGCGCGAGGCGGAGCTCGACATTAGCTTCTGAAAAGCTTTCGGTTTACATGGCGAATATCTCCGGCTCTGATTTTATTTGATACATGTGATAATAACATCGTAAAGTAGGTTTTTTCAACCGAGTTTTATCAGTTTATTCAACGTTTATTGGGACTTTTGGAGTTTTCCATTCTTTGCGTCACGAGAGGGTGGGAACGTTATCAACCTTGGCTAGCATTGTGGCGCGAATTCGACAGAAGAAAAGGACATTCTAAAACCAAACAACAATTTATTCTGGACCAAGGACTCCTTGTACAAGATTCTGATGGAAGCTCAGCAAAAGTAAGAACAATTTATGATGTTATTTCGTATTTCTGTGGAAAATGTTGATTCCTATTCTCCGCCGTTTTGGTGAGCGATGTCTCGTAATAACGCAAGCTGTATGTTATGGTAAAGATATTTTTTTAAATCTAGCATGGCGGTTGCATTAAGAACCAGTGTATCTTTCATTTGCCATACAACAAGTATTTTTATGTAAAGTTTATGATGAGTTCTTTGGTCAGATTAGGTGAGTGTCCAAAATAGCTCCGGACATTCTGGGGAAATGTTGCTACATATTCACAATGTATAACCACGGTTTGCAGCTCTAAATATGCACATTTTCGAACAAAACATAAGTGTATTGTATAACCTGATGTTATAAGACTGTCATCTGATGAAGTTGTTCAAGGTTAGTGATTAATGTTATATCTTTTGCTGGTTTTTGCGATAGGTTCCTTTTGCGGTGAATAAATGCATTTGTGTGTTTGGCTATTGTGGTAAGCTAATATAATTCTATATTGTGTTTTCACTGTAAAACACTTAAAAAATCGGAAATATTGGCTGGATTCACAAGATGTTTATCTTTCATTTGCTGTACACCATGTATTTTTCATAAATGTTTTATGATGAGTATTTATGTATTTCACGTTGCTCACTGTAATTATTCTGGCTGCTTCGGTGCTATTTGTGATGGTAGCTGCAATGTAAAACTATGATTTATACCTCAAATATGCACATTTTTCGGACAAAACATAAATGTATTGTATAACATGTTATAAGACTGTCATCTGATGAAGTTGTTTCTTGGTTAGTGACTAATTATATCTCTATTTGGTCGGTTTTGTGATAGCTACCTATGCGGTAGAAACATGGTGAAAATATGCGGTTGAGTCTTTGGCTATTGTGGTTAGCTAATAGAAATACATATTGTGTTTTCGCTGTAAAACATTTTAAAAATCGGAAATGATGGCTGGATTCACAAGATGTTTATCTTTCATTTGCTGTATTGGACTTGTGATTTCATGAAAATTATATTATATGATATCCCTGTCCCGTTAGGCTAGGCTATGCTAGGCTATGATCCCGGATCCGGGATGGGTATCACTGAAAGGTTTTAACAAGAGATTTGTGGAGTGGTTGAAAAATGAGTTTTAATGACTCCAACCTAAGAGTAGTAAACTTCCAACTTCACCTGTATATTTACAAATGTGTGTTTGTATCTGTGTATGTACAGTGAGGGAAAAAAGTATTTGATCCCCTGCTGATTTTGTACGTTTGCCCACTGACAAAGAAATGATCAGTCTATAATTTTAATGGTAGGTTTATTTGAACAGTGAGAGACAGAATAACAACAACAAAATCCAGAAAAACGCATGTCAAAAATGTTATGAATTGATTTGCATTTTAATGAGGGAAATAAGTATTTGACCCCTCTGCAAAACATGACTTAGTACTTGGTGGCAAAACCCTTGTTGGCAATCACAGAGGTCAGACGTTTCTTGTAGTTGGCCACCAGGTTTGCACACATCTCAGGAGGGATTTTGTCCCACTCCTCTTTGGCAGATCTTCTTCAAGTCATTAAGGTTTCAGGCTGACGTTTGGCAACTCGAACCTTCACTCCCTCCACAGATTTTCTATGGATTAAGGTCTGGAGACTGGCTAGGCACTCCAGGACCTTAATGTGTTCTTCTTGAGCCACTCCTTTGTTGCCTTGCCGTGTGTTTGGGTCATTGTCATGCTGGAATACCATCCACGACCCATTTTAATACCCTGGCTGAGGAGGAGGTTTTCACCCAAGATTTGACGGTACAGGCCCCGTCATCGTCCCTTTGATGCGGTAAAGTTTGTCCTGTCCCTTAGCAGAAAACACTCCAAGCATAATGTTTCCACCTCCATGTTTGACGGTGGGGATGGTTTCTGGGGTCATAGGCAGCATTCCTCCTCCTCCAAACACGGCAAGTTGAGTTGATGCCAAAGAACTCCATTTTGGTCTCATCTGACACAACACATTCACCCAGTTGTCCTCTGAATCATTCAGATGTTCATTGGCAAACTTCAGACGGGCCTGTATATGTGCTTTCTTGGCAGGGGGACCTTGCGGGCTGCAGGATTTCAGTCCTTCACGGCGTAGTGTGTTACCAATTGTTTTCTTGATGACTATGGTCCCGCTGCCTTGAGATATTGGACAAGATCCTCCTGTGTAGTTCTGGGCTGATTCTCACCGTTCTATGATCATTGCAACTCCACGAGGTGAGATCTTGCATGGAGCCCCAGGCTGAGGGGAGATTGACAGTTTTTTGTGTTTCTTCCTTTGCGAATAAATCACAGAAACTGTTGTCACCTTCTCACCAAGCTGCTTGGAGATGGTCTTGTAGCCATTCCAGCCTTGTGTAGGTCTACAATCTTGTCCTGACATCCTTGGAGAGCTCTTTGGTCTTGGCCATGGTGGAGAGTTTGGAATCTGATTGATTGATTGCTTCTGTGGACAGGTATCTTTTATACAGGTAAGAAACTGAGATTAGGAGCACTCCCTTTAAGAGTGTGCTCCTAATCTCCGTTCGTTACCTGTATGAAAGACACCTGGGAGCCAGAAATCTTTTTGATTGAGAAGGGGTCAAATACTTATTTCCCTCATTAAAATGCAAATCAATTTATAACATTTTTGACATGCGTTTTTCTGGATATTTTTGTTGTTATTCTGTCTCTCACTGTTCAAATAAACCTACCATTAAAATTATAGACTGATCATTTCTTTGTCAGTGGGCAAACGTACAAAATCAGCAGGGGATCAAATACTTTTTTCCCCCACTGTATATTTATAAATGCGTGTGTGTCTCTGTGTGTATGTATATTTATCAAATCAAAGTTTATTTGTCACGTGTGCCGAATACAGCAGGTGTAGACCTTACAGTGAAATGCTTACTTACAGGCTCTAACCAATAGTGCGAAAAAAAAGGTATGTGTGTGTGTAGGTAAGTAAAGAAATAAAACAACAGTAAAAAGACATTTGAAAATAATAGTAGCAAGGCTATATACAGACACTGGTTAGTCAGGCTTATTGAGGTAATATGTACATGTAGGTACATGTACATGACTATATGCATATATGATAAACAGAGAGTAGCAGTAGCGTAAAAAGAGGGGTTGGCGGGTGGTGGGACACAATGCAGATAGCCCGGTTAGCCAATGTGCGGGAGCACTGGTGGGTCGGGCCAATTGAGGTAGTATGTACATGAATGTATAGTTAAAGTGACTATGCATATATGATAAACAGAGAGTAGCAGCAGCGTAAAAGAGTGGTTGGGTGGGGGGGGCACACAATGCAAATAGTCCGGGTAACCATTTGGTTACCTGTTCAGGAGTCTTATGGCTTGGGGGTAAAAACTGTTGAGAAGCCTTTTTGTCCTAGACTTGGCACTCCGGTACCGCTTGCCATGCGGTAGTAGAGAGAACAGTCTATGACTGGGGTGGCTGGGGTCTTTGACAATTTTTAGGGCCTTCCTCTGACACCGCCTGTTGTAGAGGTCCTGGATGGTAGGCAGGTTTGCCCCAGGGATGTACTGGGCCGTACGCACTACCCTCTGAAGTGCCTTGCGGTCGGAGGCCGAGCAATTGCCGTACCAGGCAGTGATGCAACCGGTCAGGATGCTCTCGATGTTGCAGCTGTAGAACCTTTTGAGGATCTCAGGACCCATGCCAAATCTTTTTAGTTTCCTGAGGGGGAATGGGCTTTGTCGTGCCCTCTTCACGACTGTCTTGGTGTTTGGACCATTCTAGTTTTTTGGTGATGTGGACATCAAGGAACTTGAAGCTCTCAACCTGCTCCACTACAGCCCCGTGGATGAGAATGTGGGCGTGCACGGTGCTCCTTTTCCTGTAGTCCACAATCATCTCCTTAGTCTTGGTTACGTTGAGGGATAGGTTGTTATTCTGGCACCACCCGGCCAGGTCTCTGACCTCCTCCCTATAGGCTGTCTCGTCGTTGTCAGTGATCAGGCCTACCACTGTTGTGTCGTCTGCAAACTTATCACAACTGTTGTGTCGTCTGCAAACTTAATGATGGTGTTGGAGTCGTGCCTGGCCATGCAGTCGTGGGTGAACAGGGAGTACAGGAGGGGACTGAGCACGCTCCCCTGGGGATCTACAGTGTTGAGGATCAGCATGGCAGATGTGTTGCTACCTACCCTCACCACCTAGGGGCGGCCCGTCAGGAAGTCCAGGATCCAGTCGCAGAGGGAGGTGTTTAGTCCCAGGTTCCTTAGCTTAGTGATGAGCTTTGAGGGTACTATGGTGTTGAACGATGAGCTGTAGTCGATGAATAACATTCTCATATAGCTGTTCCTTTTGTCCAGGTGGGAAAGGGCAGTGTGGAGTGCAATAGAGATTGCATCATCTGTGGATCTGTTTGGGCAGTATGCAAATTGGACTGGGTCTAGGGTTTCTGGGATAATGGTGTTGATGTGAGCCATTACCAGCCTTTCAAAGAACTTCATGGCTACGGACGTGAGTGCTACGGGTATGTAGTCATTTAGGCAGGTTGCCTTTGTGTTCTTGGGCACAGGGACTATGGTGGTCTGCTTGAAACATGTTGGTATTACAGACTCAATCAGGGACATGTTGAAAATGTCAGTGAAGACACCTGCCAGTTGGTCAGCACATGCCCGGAGCACACGTCCTGGTAATCCATCTGGCCCCGCAGCCTTGTGTATGTTGAACTGTTTAAAGGTCTTACTCACGTCGGCTACGGAGAGCGTGATCACACAGTCGTCCGGAACAGCTGATGGTCTCATGCATGCCTCAGTGTTGCTTGCCTCGAAGCGAGCATAGAAGTGATTTAGCTCGTCTGGTAGGCTCGTGTCACTGGGCAGCTCACGGCTGTGCTTCCCTTTTGTAGTCTGTAATAGTTTGCAAGCCCTGCCACATCCGACGAGCGTCAGAGCCGGTGTAGTATGATTCAATCTTAGCCCAGTATTGACGCTTTGCCTGTTTGATGGTACGTCGCAGGGCATAGCGGGATTTCTTGTAAGCTTCCGGGTTAGAGTCCCGCACCTTGAAAGCGGCAGCTCTACCCTTTAGCTCAGTGCGAATGTTGCCTGTAATCCATGACTTCTGGTTGGGGTATGTACCTACAGTCACTGTGGGGACGACATCCTCGATGCACTTATTGATAAAGCCAGTGACTGATGTGGTGTATTCCTCAATGTCATCGGAAGAATCCCGGAACATGTTCCAGTCTGTGATAGCAAAACAGTCCTGTCGTTTAGCATCTGCTTCATCTGACCACTTTTTTATAGACCGAGTCACTGGTGCTTCCTGCTTTAATTTTTGCTTGTAAGCAGGAACCAGGAGGACAGAGTTGTGGCCGGATTTACCAAATGGAGGGCGAGGGAGAGCTTTGTACGCGTCTCTGTGTGTGGAGTACAGGTGATCTAGAATTTTTCCCCTCTGGTTGCACATTTAACATGTTGATAGAGATTTGGTAGAACTGATTTAAGTTTCCCTGCATTAAAGTCTCCGGCCACTAGGAGCGCCACCTCTGGGTGAGTGGTTTCCTGTTTGCTTATTTCCTTATACAGCTGAGTGCAGTCTTAGAGCCAGCATCTGTCTGTGGTGGTAAATAAACAGCCACGAGAAGTATAGCTGAGAACTCTCTAGGCAAGTAGTGTGGCCTGCAATTTATCACAATATACTCTACTTCAGGCGAGCAAAATCTAGAGACATCCTTAGATTTCGTGCACCAGCTGTTGTTTTATGCACAGACCGCCCCCCCCCTCGTCTTACCGGAGTGTGCTGTTCTATCCTGCTGGTGCAGCGTATATCCCGCTAGCTGAATATCCATGTCGTCATTCAGCCACGATTCTGTGAAACATAAGATATTACAGTTTTGATGTCCCGTTGGTAGGATATTCGTGATCGTACCTCGTCTAATTTATTGTCCACTGATTGCATGTTGGCGAGTAATATTGACGGTAACGGCAGCTTTCCCAGTCGCCTTCGCCGGGTCCTGACCAGGCATCCGGCTCTTCGTCCTCTGTACCTGCGTCGCTTCCTCTTGCGAATAACTGGGATGTCGACCCTGCCGGGTGTTTGGAGAATATCGTGTGAGTCTTGCTTGTTGTTGAAAAACTCTTTGTCTAATCCGGGGTGAGTGATCGCTGTCCTGATATCCAGAAGCTATTTTCTGCCGTAAGATACGGTTGCAGAAACATTATGTACGAAAAAAACCACATAATAGCACAATTGGCTGGGCGCCCGTAAAACTGCTGCCATTTCTTCCTGCGCCATTTTCTTTCCATATGTATATATATAAATGTGTGTGTATCTGTGTGTATGTATATTTATAAATGTGGTGTGTGTATATCTGTGTGTATGTATATTTATAAATGTGATGTGTGTGTCTGTGTGTGTGTAGCGGGGCAGCTGGCAGGAAGTTCATCAGTGGAGATGTACCGTCAGGTGATGTTGGCAGGTTGTCGCTGTGTGGAGTTGGACTGTTGGAAAGGACGGACCGCAGAGGAGGAACCAGTCATCACGCACGGCTTCACCATGACCTCAGAGATCTGCTTTAAGGTACACATACGCAACCACACACACACACACACAAACATATGCATGCTCTGAAAACTCCTGCGTCAAAGCTAACTCCATTCCTAATCTAAGGCTAGAATAGTCTTTGCAACAAATTAAAAAAGAATCCTGCTTGCCTTGTCCACGTGCTTCTAAAACATTGCATTTTATACTGATATAGTCTATAACTGATAACTTCTATACATGTACATAAAATAACCAACTACTATAACATCTCCTTTTGCTCTACAGGAGGTGATTGAGGCCATCGCTGAGTGTGCTTTTAAAACCTCTCCTTTTCCTGTCATCCTGTCCTTTGAAAACCATGTGGACTCGTGAGTAAACATAGAGATGAATAGGCGAATATACTAGAACATCTTTGGTGAACTGCTCCTGACCCATGACCTCTAATCCTAACAGGCCAAAGCAACAAGCCAAGATGGCAGAATACTGTAGGTCAATTTTTGGAGATGCACTACTGATAGACCCACTGGAGAAATATCCTGTACGTTTTTAGCACACTCACACACACTCACACACCCATCCACATCCACACCGATACCCACAAACATGTACGCATGCACACGCGCTCTGATATGTGTGTGTGTGCGGTGGGGGGTGGGTTGGTGTGTGTGTGTGTGTGTGTGTGTGTGTGTGTGTGTTCGTCTGTTAGCTGGAGTCTGGGGTACCCTTGCCAAGTCCTCAGGAGCTGATGGGTAAGATCCTCATCAAGAACAAGAAATCCCACAAGCCCCCGGCTGCCCATGGCAACAAGCAACTGGCAGAGCATCCAGCCAACCAGGACGCAGCAGAGGAACAGGCAACAGATGAACCCTCATCTCCTAGCAACATCACAGCCGGTGAGCCTGACTGCAAGTGTGCTCTAATGTATAAAAATTATGATAATAATAAAAATCATATTCATCATTTTCACCACTATCATTAGAGCTGGTGAAGGTCTCTAGAAGCCTTTTATAAGAGTCGGCGAACATTTGTCTCTTTTTGAGTTCATGAAAATGTAAACAGATTCTTCTCTTCTTTCGGGGGAAATAGAGGCTGAAGACGATGACGATGATGATGATGATGACTGTAAGAAGACTTCAGATGAAGTGAGTTCAGTAGCTTGCACTCTGCTACCATGGTTACTTGGTTACCCTTTAACACTGGTGATGTACTGTAGGTTAGAGGTGAAGGGTCAGGGTTGGGGTAACATGGCTGCCTGTTATGTGATGACTTTGTCTCCAGGGGACAGCAGAGGAACCGGAGGCCGTAGCTACAGAGGAGATGTCCACTCTGGTCAACTACATCCAGCCCACCAAGTTCAACTCCTTCGAGGCTTCCAAAAGTATGCTGGCTCACTGCAAATACACAAAGACGCACGCACAAACAAACACACACAAACACATAATAAACCATTATGTTCTTTCCCCAGAGGTTAATCGTAGCTATCAAATGTCATCATTTGTGGAGACTAAAGCTCTGGAGCACCTCACCAAGTCGCCCGTGGAGTTTGTGGAGTATCCTTAAGATTCAGCTGACCTGTAAATAACCCCAACTACAACCCTGAACCCGAACTCAACTCCAGTATTAGTTTGTCATGTTGTTGATTACTTTCCTCTCAAGGGTCACGTTGCTCTATCTTAGCTTATTCCATTAAAGAATAGCTGCAGTTTAGTCTCATCAAAGCAGGTGACTATACAAAGGCTCTACTCTACTCACCGTAATGTAATGTCATGTAAATGTCTTTAACCTGTCCTCTCAGATATAACAAGCAGCAGTTGAGTCGTATCTACCCTAAAGGCACGAGGGTGGACTCCTCCAACTACATGCCACAACTCTTCTGGAATGCTGGCTGCCAGCTGGTGGCACTCAACTTCCAAACGATAGGTGAGACATTTTGATTGTGTTGCCCTCGATGTGATCTAATAAAATAAATTGTTCACAAACTATAGGTGAAGCAGCACTGCTTACTTTACCTATAACCACTGACCTCTCTTAACCTCTGACCTCCCCCTGACCTCTCTCGCTCTCTCTCCCAGACCTGTCTATGCAGTTGAACCTGGGCATGTATGAGTACAATGGGAAGAGCGGCTACAGACTGAAACCAGAGTTCATGAGAAGACCAGACAAACACTTTGACCCGTTCGCTGAGAGCACCGTGGACGGCATAGTGGCCAACACTGTCAAGGTCAAGGTAAGAGTTACAAAATACCATAACACAACACACTGTGGTTAACTAATTAACCAGTTAGTTTAGACTAAACTGGTGTTATGAAATGAGCTTCTCTCCTACAGATAATCTCAGGCCAGTTTCTGAGCGACAAGAAGGTAGGTGTGTACATAGAGCTGGACATGTTTGGTCTTCCTGTGGACACCAGGAGAAAAGCCCTGAAGACCAAGACGTCCCAGAGCAACGCTATAAACCCAGTCTGGGACGAAGAGCCAATTATCTTCAAGAAGGTGAGAAACAGTGACCAACTGGGTTTGAAACCAGGTCTCCTGCACGCCATAAAATGGGACTGTGTTAGCCCTCTGAGCTAAAACCTAGGGAATTCTTCAGGTCTCAACAAGCTGTATAACCATAGAACGCAAGTGTATAATATTGAAGAGTAACAGTATAACTGTATAACTGCGTAAAACTGTATTATTTTAACTGTATAATTGTGTATAATGTTAAAGTATATCCATGTATGACTGTGTATAATTGTGTTGTTGCAGGTGGTTCTCCCCACGTTGGCCTCTCTGAGAATCACTGCGTTTGAGGAAGGAGGAAAGTTCATAGGTCACCGTATTATCCCTGTGCCAGCCATACGGCCCGGTAAACATTCTATTTACCTATAAACAGTAAACACTGCCTCTGCAATGAGTTTGTCATCTCTTTCTCTATAGTCCCTATTGTCCTCTGTTGTTCTCAGGTTATTAACTGTGTTTTATCTATCTCAGGTTATCGCTACATCGGCCTGAGGAATGAGAAGAACCAGTCTCTGATTCTGCCTGCTGTGTTTGTCTACATTGAAGTGAAGGACTATGTCCCAGACACCTTTGCAGGTAGGTCTGGTATACGACAATGCCTATTAGACCTGGAGGTCTCTATGTAAGCTTAGTACCAGTTTAGAGTTCAGTTTGTCCACATAGTATCAAGGCTAATCCCTAATGTGTGTGTGTGTGTGTGTGTGTGTGTGTGTGTGTGTGTGTGTGTGTGTGTGTGTGGTGTGGTGTGTGTGTGTGTGTGTGTGTGTGTGTGTGTGGGGTGTGTGGGTGTGGGTGTGGGTGTGGTGTGTGTGATGTAATCGAGGCGCTGTCTAACCCCATCCGGTATGTAAATCTCTTGGAGCAGCGGTCCAACAGCTGGCTGCTCTCATCTGGAGGAAGAGGGGAGGAGGAGACCAGCAAAGAGGTTTGTGGTCAAACTAGGGTTTTGTGGTTGAAAATTATGGACAGTAAAAACAATGTACGTATTTAGAAGTACCGTTACATTGCTATTGTTGTTGTGTTATTGTATTAAAGATTGAGGCTAATGCTGATCAACCCGGGCTTGCTGAGCCAAAAGCCAACCTACGATCTGCTCCTTTGGAGAACGGTCTCAGCCCCAGCCCTACCGTCACACCCAGAACTCTGACTAATACACCCCAGTCTGCAGCTACAGGTAACCCCTGACCCTGACCCGCTAACTTCTATCTGCTATTGCCACACCCAAGACTGCTACAATGTCACTGCAGATGTATTGACATGAATGATTTTCTCATTAGGAACGGAGCACGCCAACCAATCAGTCACGCCAACCAATCATCATTTTCTAGTTGTTTCAGAACCAACCAAACCAGCGGCGAAGACTGAAAACATGGTGCAGAGCGTTCTGATAGGTCAGAGGGAGAAAGGGGGGAGGGGTTGTGTGTGTGTGTGGTGGTGGTGTGTTGTCAGTATAAGATGGTGTGTAGTCTATGTGTTCCACTGTGTGGTCTCTGCCTGTTCAGATATGGAGGCGGCCACACTAGAGGAGCTCAGGCAACACAAGCTGATAGTGCTGGAGCAGAAGAGACACTACAGGGAGATGAAGGATGTGGTGAAGAGACACCAGAAGAAGACTTTGGAGATGGTGAAGGAACAGACCACCAAGTACAACCAGGCTCAGAACCAACACACACGCAGACACAACGCTCTCCTGAAGACTAAACAACATGGTAAGACAAGGTAGGTAGGGTGGAGGGTAGGCAGATCTGGTAGAGTGTAGGGTTGTGTGTGTATGTGTGTTGTCCCTAACCCCTGACTCATGTCAAGTGTGTGTGTGTGTGTGTGTGTGTGTGTGTGTGTGTGTGTGTGTGTGTTAGAAGTTTGTCACCCGGAGGGAAGGCTGAACTGAAGCAGTTTGATGAGGATGGAGAGGGGCAACTGAGGGAGCTGAGAGAACAA
The DNA here is from genome assembly GCF_002910315.2 of Salvelinus sp. IW2-2015. Classification (NCBI taxonomy): domain Eukaryota; kingdom Metazoa; phylum Chordata; class Actinopteri; order Salmoniformes; family Salmonidae; genus Salvelinus; species Salvelinus sp. IW2-2015. The sequence goes on along the minus strand of NC_036843.1, from coordinate 14,005,535 downwards.
CAACAGCAACAGCTACTGGAGTTGAGACAGGAACAATACTACAGCGAGAAATACCTCAAACGAGAACACATCAAACAGGTAACACGCACACACACAGATTATATATTACATAATTGTACATTCCAATACTGTATATCACCACTATTGCAGATGAGTGAGAAACTGACTACAGTGACTGAGGAAAGCCAGAACAACCAGATGAAGAAATTAAAAGACATCTGTGACAAGTGAGTTTGATATGACTGTGAGACATCAGTTTAACAGAGATGCGAAGTTAGTGTACTATAGAGATATAATTGGATATAATTCTATCAAATATATAATTTGTGATGCTTCACCTTTGCAGAGAAAAAAAAGACCTGAAAAAGAAAATGGACAAAAGGAGAACAGAGAAAATCAAAGAAGCTATGACAAAAGAGAAGCACTTGGTAGAAGAGTAAGTGTACCAAACCCTATAACTTCAATCATTAAACCCTCTCCCTGGCTCTGAAGAGACAAACTTTGTAGCATTTTACTGCTGAGGTAGGGTACTATCCCCCGCCTCAACCTGACCCCATTGTCCAGTGGCAGAGATCACTTCATACCCCTCTGTGTCAGGGTACGACCAGGTTTACAGGGAACTCAGTCAATCAGGGAACCTGGTCAGCCAATCACAGACCCTATCTGGTGGGGTAACAGCCCCCCCCCCCCTTCTATCAGTACCTCAGTCTCTCACTACAGCTCCAGGAATTAACAACAAGTTGACTAACCTGGCTGCACAAACATTCAAGGACTCACCTATGGTCCTCACTTCTTGGCTGCTTATTCTCTGGACATTCCATCACTAGTGTTAGCGCATTCATGACCATAAAACCACTATACACTACAACTAGTTTTCTCCTCTGTAAAGTCATGTGTACCTGTCTTGGGTGTGAAATAAAGTGTGAATTGTATCCCTGTCTCCTGCTGGTCATTATCAGTCCTCTTACCAGGACTCTGGGACAGATGAATCTATACTAAACCGGCACATCTTTCGGAAACCACGACCAACAGGTGGTGCTCTTTTTCATGGATAGGTACAATTGTGCTGGACTACCAGTAGCGATGGGATGCAGTTCACACCGCATGCCATGCCCCTGACCAGGCGTGCATGCCGGCGAGAAGAGGAGGAGCGGAGACTCCAGTGCATAGGGAAGAAGCTCCAGCAAAGAGAACTCTATGTTTGTGTGTGTGACAGAAAGAGAGGCTGGATTTCTGTATGTATGACTATTTATTATTCTGTTGTTAGGGGGAAGTTGGAGATCAACAAATCATATGTGAATGAAGTGGTACAGAACATCAAAAGGGTAAGGATGGAAGGATTGGGGGTCAGATAGTCTCTCGTGGATAGTGGTGTAAAGTACTTAAGTAAAAATACTTTAAAGTACTACTTAAGTCATTTTTGGGGGGTATCTGTACTTCACTATTATATATTTTTGACTACTTTCACTTTTACTTCACTACATTCCTGAAGAAAATTATGTAATTTTTACTCCATACATTTTCCCTGAGACCCAAAATACATTTTGAGAGGTGGAGGGTGACAGGAAAATGGTCCAATTCACATACTTATCAAGAGAACATCCCTGGTCACCTCTACTGCCTCTAATATGGTGGACTCACTAAACATTTGTAAATTATGTCTGAGTGTTGGAGTGTGCCCCTGGCTATCTGTAAATTAAACAAAACAAGAAAACTGTGCTGTCTGGTTTGCTTAATATAAGTAATTTGAAATTATTTGTGCTTTTACTTTTGATACTTAAGCATATTGTAGCATATATATATTTAACTTAAGTATATTTAAAACCCAATACTACTTGAGACTTTTACTCTAGTATTTTACTGGGTGACTTTCACTTTTACTTGAGTAATTTTCTATTAAGGTATCTTTACTTTTACTCAAGTATGATGATTGGGTACTTTTTCCTCCACTGCTCGTGGCCAGACATCACTCTGTACTCTTGTTGGAGAATCAACGGCGTGACGTCTGGTACTGTTATTTTCCTGTGAAGTGATAGCGCTTCCAAGATGGAGCAGTCCAATCACTGAAGGTAACCTCTCTCTTCCCTGCTCTAGCTGGAGGATGCTCAGGCAAAACGCCAAGAGAGACTGGTGAAGCAGCACAAAGACATCCAGCAGCAAATTCTTGATGAGAAACCAAAGGTGACATACCAACTAACCCATGACCTCTTACCTTTAAATCTGTAACCCTAACCCTAAACCTCTAGCATCTAACTATAACCCCTGACCTCTACCCCTTTCTCCTAACTCTGACCTCTGACCCCAGCTGCAGGGTGCAGTGGAGGCGGAGTACCAGGAGAATTTCTGTCTGTTGCCGGGGGAGATCCAGGACTTCCTGCAGAACAGGAAAGGGGGGGGTCAAAGGTCACGTCGTGCCTCGGCCCTCCACCCCCCATGACATACTCTCTGAGGAGGAACTAGAGGACCGGAGGAAGTGAGAAAGAGAGGAGATGGAAAGAGAGCTTTTCTTCTTAATAGATGCTGGTTTACTACTGCACTCTAAAGGTAGTCCTGGAGAATTTGTATTGTTATGTTATCTGTAGCATATTGTAAACTTTTTGAGAGTTGAGATTTGATATATACCCCTACTGCTACATTGTACTCTTGCCTGCCTTTATTGGCGCTTCCAAGACAACTGGGAACTCAGAAGAAAATAACGAGGTCAATTCATGATGTCAGTGACTTTCCGGTCGGAGCTATAGAAAGATGCCAGAGTTTCGAGTTGGAATTCTGAGTGGGATGACTGTTCAAAACTATTTTCCCAGTTGGAGCAAAAAAAAATAGAGTTCCCAGTTGTCTGAACGCATTGAAGTCGGAGAGACTTGCTGATTCGTTGAACGTGGCACGTGTATAACTACAACCAGTTAGCAAGTCAGACATGTCAGAGTTTCCTAGTTCCGACTAGTATGTGAACACGGCATGTAACCCGTGCAAGCGACGCATTCCTACTGTAACGGCAGCCTTCCCTCTCTTCACGAGAAGAGAGAGTGTAACAGGGATCGGACCAACACGCAGCGTAGCCAGTGCTCAACATGTTTAATACGAACGAAAACGTGAACACTTACAAAACTACAAAATAACAAATGTGGCAAAACCGATACAGTCCTTTCTGGTGCAGACAAAACACAAAGACAGGAAACAACCACCCACAAATCCCCAACACAAAACAAGCCACAGCCATATGGCCATATGATTCTCAATCAGGGACAACGATTGACAGCTGCCTCTGATTGAGAACCATATTAGGCCGAACACAGAAACAGACAAACTAGACACACAACATAGAATGCCCACCCAGCTCACGTCCTGACCAACACTAAAACAAGCAAAACACATAAGAACTATGGTCAGGACGTGACAGTACCCCCCCTCCTGAGGTGCGGACTCCGAACGCACCCCTAAAACTCAAGGGGAGGGTCTGGGTGGGCATCTGTCCGCGGTGGCGGCTCCGGCGCAGGACGAGGCCACCACTCCACCATTGTCTTTGTCCCCCTCCTTAGCGTCCTTGAGTGGCGACCCTCGCCCTCGACCTTGGCCTAGGAATCCTCACCAAGGTCCCCACTAAATTGAGGAGACAGCTCAGGACAGAGAGGTAGCTCAGGACAGAGGGGCAGCTCCGGACAGAGAGGCAGCTCTGGACTGAAGGGCAGCTCCGACTAATGGCATGCTCCGGACTCAGAGGGCAGCGTGCCTGGTGGACTGGAAGCTGGGAGAGGACAGCTCTCGCGACTGTGTACGTTGAGTGCTACTATCCCTGATACTGGGACTCGAGAGGGCGGGACTGAGGGCAGCTCATGACTGTGAGGGCAGCTCATGACTGGCGGAGCCAGCTCAGACTGGCAGGCATGCTCATGAGCGTCGCAGCAGCGGACATCAGCGCTTGTCTTCGGATCTGTTGACTGGGCGGGCGGCTGTCTGGCGGGCTATACAAAGCTGACTCCGTGAAAGCCGCGGGGCGGCCTGGCCTCTCCCTGGCCCACTGGAGGGCGCGGAGCGGACCGGTTGGCGTGCTCCGACAATGAGCGCGGCGGCATCTTGGCGGCTCTGACTGGCGCGGCGGCTCTGGCGGCTCCTGACTGGCGGGCTCTGCGGCTCCTGACTGCGGCGGCTCGCGCGCTCCTGACGGCGGCGGCGGCTCCGGACGGGCGGCGGCTTCTGGCGGCTCGGACAGAGCGGCGGCTCTGACGGCTCGGACAGACGGGCGGCTCTGACGGCTCGGGACAGACGGCGCTCTGACGGCTCGGGACAGACGGGCGCTCTGTACGGCTCGGACAGACGGCGGCTCTGACGGCTCGGGACAGACGCGCTTACGGCTCGGACAGACGGCGCTCAATGGGCAGGCGGCAGCTCGACGGCGCCTGGCAGGCGCATGTGCAGGCGGCTTTGACAGACGCCGACTCTGACCTGCTGAGGCGCACAGTAGCCTGTGCTGGTGCCGGCGGAACTGTGGTACTGGACTGGAGACACGCACCTCAAGGCTAGTGCGGGAGCAGGAACAGGCACACTGGACTCTCGAGGCGCACTATAGCCTGGTGCGTGGTACCGGCACTGATGGTACCGGGCTGAGGGCACGCACCTCAGGCGAGTGCGGGGAGAAGGAACAGTGCGTACAGGGCTCTGAGAGCGCACAGGAGCTTGGTGCTGGTGCCGGAACTGGAGGTACTGGGCTGGAGACACGCACTACAGGGAGAGTGCGGAGGAGGAACAGGCTCTGGAGACGCACAGGAAGCCTGGTGCGTGGTGTAGGCACTGGTTACTGGCTGGGCGCGGGAAGGTGGCGCCGGATATACCAGACCGTGCAGGCGACTGGCTCCCTTGAGCACCGAGCTGCCCAACCTTACCTGGTTGAATGCTCCCCGTAGCCCGACCAGGCGGGAGGTGGAATAACCCGCACTGGGCTGTGTTGGCGAACCGGGACACCATGAGTAAGGCTGGTGCCATGTATTGCCGGCCCGAGGAGACGCACTGGAGACCAGATGCGTTGAGCCGCTTCATGGCACCTGGCTCAATGCTCACTCTAGCCGGCCGATACGTGGAGCTGGAATGTACCGCACCGGGCTAAGCACACGTACAGAGACACCGTCTGCGTCTTCCGCATAACACGGTGTCTGCCCGTACTCCCGCTCTCCACGGTAAGCCTGGGAAGTGGGCGCGGGAAGTGGGCACCTGTTTAATCTTCCAATGGTTAACCCAGATCCGGCTCCTGCTGCCGAGCTAGCTCCTCAAAACGCCGCCTCTCCGCTTTTTGCTGCCTCCAGCTCTGCTTTGGCGGCGATATTCTCTGGCTCTGCCCAGGGTCCTTTTCCGTCCAGCTCGTCCTCCCATGTCCATTTCTCCTGGTCCCGCTGCTGCTGCTTCTGCGCTGCTGCCCGTTGCTACGCTGCTTGGTCCGAGATTGGTGTGGTTCGTAACGCAGCCTTCCCTCTCTTCACGAGAAGAGAGAGTGTAACAGGATCGGACCAACACGCAGCGTAGCCAGTGCTCAACATGTTTAATACAAAACGAAAACGTGAACACTTACAAAACTACAAAAAATAACAAATGTGGCAAAACCGATACAGTCCTTTCTGCTGCAGACAAAACACAAAGACAGGAAACAACCACCCACAAATCCCCAACACAAAACCAAGCCACCCATATGCCATATGATTCTCAAATCAGGGACAACGATGACAGCTGCCTCTGATGAAAACCAATAATAGTCGAACACCAGAAACAGACAAACTAGACACACAACATAGAATGCCCACCCAGCTCACGTCCTGACCAACACTAAAACAAGCAACACACATAAGAACTATGGTCAGGACGTGACACCTACGTTATACTTCCGTGTTTATGTCCTTGTTATTTTGAATTGGCGATTAAATCATCAAATTCATGAAAACATGGTCATTTAAGATATATGAAGGAATGTTTGTTAATGTATTTACTACTGCCAAATGACTTTCATTTAGTTTTTGCCCTAAGACCATTCACTACGTTTTGCCGATTGAAAACCATTCAAAAAGCCAACAAAATTCTTGCTACGTCACTTGGTCTAGTGTGGGGTTTGATTCAAATAATCAGCTAATCATCAGGCGTTGATAATTTGAATCAGTTGTGTAGTGTTAGGTCTAAACCCCAAACTGAACCCTTTGGGGTCCCGAGGACCGGGTTTTGGAAACGCTGGTCTAGTGGCTGAACAGTGTGTTGCATGAGGCCAAGCAAAGAACGTGTTCTTATTCTACTGACTATATCTTGACTTCAGGCACGGTTCTGTTGTTCTGACCACATGTGGTTCTTATCTAGTCATAGTGTTGGTGTTGTCAGTGGGCGAGAGAGCGCCTTTTTGCACTAAAATGTGGATAATTTGCATCTGTTTGCACCACTGCTGGCTGTCTGTGCTTTTCTCTTAAAATACATTGCTACTGAAAAGGTTTCTTTAGGCCTTTTCACACTGCATTGTTCTTAGCCCCAGGCAAAGACTGGTCCTGGGCTAGCTTATCCTGTTTGCACAAGCATTTGTTAACCCTGCCCTTATAAAAAAAGATTGCAGTTTTGAAACTGCAGTAAAAGTGCAGTAACTGCAGTTGACTGTGGAATTTTGGATGCTGTAATTGCAGAATAAGGGTGGGCTTAGCTTTAGCCCTGGGCTGAGGATTCACACTTGTACAAACACACATGGACCAACATTCTATCTCTGCCACTCAACCAATGTTAAGCAATAAGGCATTTTTTTTATTAACAAATTATTTCCTCTTGCTTTTAGTCTAGCATTTTATTTCCAACAGTGATGGTTTGTATAAACCTTGCTGTCTGCCTGTAGGACCTGGTAAACAATGAGGGTTGCCAACTTTCTCACTACCAAATAAGGGACAAAAGGTGGCGTGCCAGTGCACGGTGCCACGGTGGTGTGGGTATGGTGTTGTGTGAATGAATATACAGTGTATATTCATATTCTTATTCAATTGGAAAGGAAAACATTTGTATATTCCATTTAGCCTATAGTTTTACTAAAATGGTATCATTATGTAAACTTATGTGAATAAACCTCAAAATAAATTATCAAAGAAATTACAATTTGGACCTTAACAGCAAAAAAAACTACTTTTCAAATGCAAAAGAGGAAAAGAGGGGCATGAGTCACTCACCAAGTCTACATATGTTTTGCTGCTCTTGACTGATTCAAGCAGTCCTTTCTCCTCTTGCATAGCCAGAGAGAAGTCATTACATACACAAATCACAGTTCCCAGATATTTGAAGTTCATTTTTGATCAGCTCTGTGCTACATCGGTTTCTTGAGTGACCATTTAATGGTCATCAGACAGAAAATCCTCTCTACAAAGGCATTTGAGTCTGGCACACTGAGGACAAATGAGACAATCCTGAACATGTTGATCAAGTTGGCTTTCTCTAGGTTTTGGAAAATTGCCACCTACTTCTCACTGGTGGATTTGGTGGTATCCTCTCTGGCTTTCTGTATTTCCTCCCGGCTAGCACAAAACTCTTCATAGAGTTGGTCCATACTGACTGTCGCTGTCATTTTGAGGGCAACCACCACCTGCTCCAGGTCAGTGAAGGAGAGCTCCTCATAGAGGCCGATCAGTTTCACCATTACATTTTCTGGTGAGAAATCAAACCACCTGTCAATGTATGTAATGACAGTGTTATAGAACTTCAAAGTCCTGTTGCTGCTTGGACCTTTGTGCTGACAATTGTTTGTCCATCAGCTGCTTGGTCTACTCTGTCCTGTTTCAGCTGAAGCATCTTACATTTTGAACTTTTGGACTTCCTCGTAAACATCTGTGATGCAGAGCGTTGTTCGTACAGCTGTTTTACAAGTTGGTCAAAAACACACCCACTTTGTGGAAAAAGCACAGATAAATCTCAGCAGCTTCCGTTTTTTCTTCATACTCAACAATACTATTCATTGCCACAGTACAGGTCTCCCTAAGGGACCTGAAGTGTGATGTAAGAGCTGGCCAGCTTTGCTGGAGACGATCGGCAGCTAGATGAAGAGAGAGCCATTGTGTGCAAACATGTTGCAGAATTTCACGCCACTCAGTGTCAACAAAGGCAAAAAAAATGAACGCAGTTCCTCTCTTAGGGAAGCAGATACTGATAAGTGGCTGTAGATCTGTAAAACAATTGTCTCAATATCCACTGACCGCAGAAGTGCTTGAAAGCATTATGAGCTATGTGAGCTGGGCAATTAGCTTTAAGAATGCGATTGTTGGCACTGCTCAATAACTGATAAACGGAGAGGTGTTTCCAATTATGTCAGTTTCCGCAGTAGACGTCATGAAGAATGCACCGATATTGCTTGCTATTCCTTGTGCATTTCTGTGGATGCATGCTGAGTTAGGTCATTCTCCCCTTCATGGCCAATTGATAATTCCCGACGCATAAAGTACAGAAAGCTTTCGTCGAGTCACCACTGGCGGGCTTAACCCACGTCTTTTTTGTTTCACATTGTTTGTTGTAGCTGCACAGTCTTTTTTGCATGTTTATCCATATTTCCTTGATATGCCAAACCGACCGAACAATAACAGAAATTACTTTGCAGTAATTGGCGCGTTTACACTATACTGTGATTGGATGAATATACGGGACAAGGGAGGACAAATCAATTTAGCCTAATATAAGGGACATCCCAGCTAATACGGGACAGTTGGAAACCCTATAAACAATGTTAAACTTTTGACATGCGATATAGCCCTGTACAGTGAATGCAGTACACGGACATCAACTTTTCTGATCCAAGCAAAATCATGCAACAATATTATTATCAAGAATAGCTATATCCAATTAAATGTCAATAGAAAATCTATAAAACAGATAAAAATGCAACGTTAGCTGCCCTTCCTGCAGTAGAGTTTGTGGCTTCTTCAGTTGACTAGCTAGCTAAGTGAGAACACGTTTACCAGCCTATATAGCAACTGTTTTTGTTAGCCATAGCAACAATGTTTTTGCACGGATTAAATGAAAGTGTTTCGTTTTTTTGTAGGATTTTTAAAACTCAGATGGGAGGATGAAGTAGTATACATTTACTTAAAATACCATGCAGAACGCATCACAAGCATATGCCAATTAAGTGAATGTGCAGCTTTTGTGATTGGACAGTGAGAATTCTGCGTTTCACACTGGCTATTTCACACACACCGTGTTTCTGGGGCTAGAGTTGGTGCTAGCCCACTTTTTAATGTGCAAGTATGAACATTTGCTTAGTCCCGAGCTAAAATCTCCCTTAGACCAGGGCTAAGGAGGCTCTTAGCCCTGGGCTAAGTTGCAGTGTTGAAAGCACCTAATCGTTGTTTTCTACTTGGTATTAATGCTTTTACAGTTTTATATGCATACGTTTTGCAAACGACATTGATCTGTTATTTACAAGTGATGAGCTGTTGATTGTTTGGTTCCATACACTTTCAGGGATGCATGACTTTATGCAGCATTTTTGTTGAATGTTTAAAATGTACTATTATATGCTTAATTGTAACGCACGTCGTCGGGAGAAGGAGAAGAGGACCAAGGTGCAGCGTGGTAAGTGTTCATATATTTTAATAAAATACGCAACACTTGACAAAACAACACGACAAACGAACAGTCCTGAAAGGTGAAACAAACACTAAACAGGAAACAACCACCCACAAACACAGGTGGGAACAGGCTACCTAAGTATGATTCTCAATCAGAGACAACGATAGACAGCTGCCTCTGATTGAGAACCATACCAGGCCAAACACACAGAAATACAAAACAAGGACAACATAGAACACCAGACATAGAATGCCCACCCAAACTCACGCCCTGACCAACCAAAATAGAGACATAAAAAGGATCTCTACGGTCAGGGCGTGACAGTACCCCCCCC